>NC_081145.1:21294961-21594961 GCF_958295425.1 Solea solea
TCCTCCCTACCCCAGCTTTAAAGTGACACAATACAGAATGTTAAGGGTAAGGGTGAATGTCACCTCTGTCAAAGCCTGATCAGATCTGCATCACCACCTGCATGGCCTGCATATGCAACGCCTGGTTCTGGGTCCGTGCCACAAAAAAGAACTCCAACACTGTACTTAAGGCTTAACTCGCCCCCAAATGTTGCTGCTTCCTGAGGTAACACTTGTAGAAAAGCACCCGCTGCTGTTCTAATAACGAGGTGATTATGCTCACTGTAAGCTCTACAGGTGCCCACGTACACGGGAAAAATGTCACTCCTGTTGGATAACGAACGAAGAAATGAGACCTGTTAGTCTTTTGTGTAATATTTGATTTCATATTTGTCCTTACTCTAAAGCACTACACTACACTACACTACACTACACTGCTGCTGCTGCTGCTGCTATTTTTATTCCACTGTGCTTTTTGGCTAAAAGCGTCTGGTCCCACCCATTCAGATGACATCAATCAGATATTAATGTCATGACTTCTTAATGTACCTATGACCATAATGCATTATGGATGAACCATTGATTCCTAATGGCCAGTTAATGTACTGCATGTAACCAGGCTGTGGTTCCATGATGGATGGACAGAAAACACCCCGCCCCCACTTCTCACTCTTCATCTCTCTCTCTCTCTCACACACACACACACACCCGCGCGCACCCACACACACACACACACACAGATAAGTTGTTGTTGTCACAGTTCACTTTAGGGGACATTACGCAGACTTGGATTCATTTCATGCACCATTATATTTCTATTCATAACCTTAACCTAACTAACTAACTACAACACAAATCTTACCTCAAACCATGAGCAGGGTGTCAGAAATGAGGTTGTTCCTTATAAGGACTGGGCTGTGGTCCGCATGAGACACACTGGTCCTGCAAAAGGGTGCAGGATTAACTGCAGTGTCCTACAATAGTTGTGTCATCAACTGTATAGTAAGAAGTGGACGGAACATACCAATTTGAAAAGTGAGGATTTGGAAGCAGCGGCTGTAAGCAAGTTGTAAAAAAAAAAAAAGTACTCAATTTCAGTGGAAGTCTCTGGGAAAAATTCTGCTTCTCACTTGATTTATAACGCCAGCAAACATTTTCCTGAGGTCTTAATTGTCTCCACTGCTAGAGTTTCAACTCTTCTTCAATAGAACATGGTGTCAGTTTTGTAAAGGATGGTACCGTTTATAGGGAAACGGCTAGTAAAGTACATATGGGTGGACAGCCAGTGCGGTTGACACTTGGTATCATCCAACAGGGGCCACGTTTAGGTAAATTGGACACTCTAAATCAGGGGTGTCCAACTCATTGTACGTCAGGGGTCACATACAGGGCAGTCTGATCTCAAGTGGAGTAAAATAATAGCATAATAACCAACAAACAACAAGAACTCGAACGTTTTCCCTTTGATTTATGTTTAATGAACCTTTTCACAAAACATATTGTGAAAAACCTGAAAAGTTTACTATTTACACATGTGCATCACAGTGGATCTACAAAGGTACAACACATTTTAAGTCACAGGTATCTGGACCTAAAAGAGTATTTCACATATGATGACAACATATCAAACTCTAGAAATGATTTTTATTACACTTATTATTCGACCCCAGGGGACAACTTAGGAATGACTGTATGTATAACGACATAATTATAGTTGATTATCTTCCATGACGTGTCAACTTTCCTGCTCTGCTTCTGGACAGTGGTCGGGGGCGTGCAGCGGGAGATATTACCTCCAGGGCTGGAACTTCATAGTGACTAATGCTCGCTGTGCCCCTACGCCGGCTTCTGTCTCTTCACACACGTTTGACACCCCTGCTCTAATTTGACCGTAGGTGTGAGAGTGTGAGTGGATGGTTGTTTGTCTCTATGTGTCCCTGTGATGGACCGGAGATCTGTCCAGGCTGTACCCCGCCTTTCACTCTATGTCACGACCCTCATGTGGAGGATAAAGCGGTAGAAAATGCAATGCAACGGTCAAATTCAAAATCTTAAAGCTTCATAACAGGGGATCAAAGGACGGAGGGACGGATACAGGAAGCTGCTATGTTAAGGACACAAACAACATGAGCGGAATGGAAGACAGAAGACATTCTGTGTGTGTGTGTGTGTGTGTGTGTGTTCCCTAATTCGTGGAGGTTTTACTGCATGGACGCTGCTCACTGCGTCTTCAGTGCGGCTGACAGCTCGTCAAGATGATCAACAAGTTCTGGGGTGGGAACATGACATTGTGTGAATGCGGAGGGCGGAGTTGACGGCGCGCTGCTGTCATCGGAAGAAAAGAACACAACATTGCATTATTTAACCGTGACAACAAAATGACAACTGAAGGTACACGAAAACAACCGCTGGCAGGATCGGTTTATTCATTGCAGAACCATTGTTCTACTTAAAGTTTTCCTCCATTACGTATTATTATTATTATTACTAATCTATAACAGATTACACTTACTGCCACTGTGTCGGTGCTATTTCCATTGGCACCAGACATTATTCATAAATGATTTAAAAGGAAGTTAGTGAAGTCATTAATTGTTAATAAATCACAGATGAATACTTTATAACAGTGTTTGGGCAGCTCGGATGTTTGAATATCCTCCGCCAGACAATTGGCCTTCATTTCCCAAACTGCCATAGAAAGCAGCACAGACGTAGATGCAGAATTCATCGTGCGATCACTGTAAAGAAAATCATTGAATGTTGATAAACGAGGCGGCTGAAAAGAGTTTTTATTTAAGTATCACAGGCACACACACATATATATATATATATATACTGTATATATACATATATGTATGTATATATATATATATACATATATATATATACATATATGTGCGGTTCAAATGCTGTCTGTGATGATATCTGAGGCAATAAAAATAAATAATTGACATTCTCATTGCTGATGTGACGGCTTGCCAATTATTTAATAGACACATCACTCCGGTCGGAATGCAGATTGAGTTCACTTTTTTTTGACCTAGGTAATGATGACAGGCTGAAGCAATGGTTGTTAAATGTCAGAAACAGCGGACTCAAGTCATGGAGGACATTCAGTTCAGCGTCGATGAGAGGGTAGACAGAAATGTACAAATTGAGTTCATTAAAAACTAACATGGTGCTTTGCCAAGAAAGGCTTACAGTACCTGCACGGGTGGATAGCAACATTTAAAGAAAGAATCAGTCGGTCTTTGTGCCTTTTTATCAATGTCAGTTCACCTTCTGAACTTGATCAGGCAAAGTCATTACTAAATGCTTGTTCGTGGTCTGGATAACAAATGAGTTGTAGTTCATTCCTATTTCTATTTTGCAAGCAGGCTCTTATTGGAAAATAGCAGCTTCCATTCACACTGGCATCCACTCACACATACTTTATCATGTAAGGGAACATCATTTACAAAAGTGTAATCATGTGCTATTGAAGAAGAGCTGAAGTCTGTTCACTTCCTCAGAAAAAGACGTTTACTGACAACTTTTTTCATTTTTTTTCTACATTTTCACAATCTCAAAGTGCTACTGGTGAATGAAAAGGTTGATAAAACCAAGATGTGATAGAGTGAGATAAGAAACAGACCATCTAGTGGAGTTGCCCCCTGGTGGTTATTCTATTCCTTCCTGTTTAGCTTCAACCACCAAACCAGGCGACTATGAACACTTCTTATAAACAGCCTATATCTGGAAGTACGTGATGGTGCATGAAGGACAGAAAATGACGGAAGACTTTGGAGCATTCCCATCCTTAAGGAAATTACAGCCAGGAAGTAATGAAGTCCATGCTTGAGAGGAGATAAAAACAGGAAACAGTTTTGGAATTGAACCGTGATTAAAGCAAGCAACAGAATCCTTTTCCTGACTGAATTTATGTGAGAGCTTTATTTAACTAGTAGCTTTTGGCTACTTTTTGCCATTCAAATTCAAATCACAAACTCATAAATTATCCCTTTAACATCTAAGCCTCAAAATGTCCATCTTTTAATGTCCTTCTGGCCTTTTTAACCATAAAAAGGGCCAAAAAATGTACTTTTTACTTTTTTTTTTTTTTTAGTTTAGTGCTTCTGCCCATTTTCCGGAATAACCTTCAATAACTGGCAGTTATTTACAATTCACTGCATGTTAAAATAGTGTATTAACAGTTTAAAATGAAGAAAAACAAAACGTTTTATTGAGAAAAAAAACACTGTAGTTATACATGAACACCAGAATTTAAAACAGTACAGTATAAAACATATTTAAAATAACATTTCTTTGGGTCTTTGTCTCAATGTCCAAAAAATGGAAACTTATGTACAGGCGTTTTTCTAAAGCATCATGACATCCTGAATTTGGAGCTTTCAGAAAACTTAATGTAGCGTTAACAGTTTGAGAATATGAGTGCTCAGATGTGCTTGTCTCGTAAAAAAAATCACAATTGAAAGCAGCGTAATTATAAACACGTTCCAGCGAATATTATTTGTTATACATATTTTACGTCACTGCAGCAAGTCCAATAAATCTGAAAATGGTGACTGTAAAGGAGCCTGTTTTAGAGTACAACACACAAGCTCACTATCCATCCATTGTACGCACACACACATGCAGAAAAACCACAGAACATTACAAGCAGACAATGTTTTTAATAGAAATCCATTTCCTTTTCAACGGAGCAGTAAAACATTGAATTTCCTGCCTGTCCTGGTCCTTCCATCTGTCCTCGGGGCCTTTTGTGGCTCTGCTGCGATGGACTGTGGCCTGCTAAAGAGCCAAACACATCAGGGTGTGGCACAAACCACACACATCTAAAACCACCAGGAGCAGCAGCAGCAGCAGCAGCAGCAGCAGCAGCAGCAGCCCAGGAGCATTACCCACTTTAATGTGGAACTGGTTTAATGTACTGTGTGGGGGCATGGTGGTGAACACGCTCATTTAAAATGCAAAGACCATTTGAATTGTTTTCTTTGTACGGTGAGGATTTGTTTCTAATAGTCACCACATCGACTAAATTGATGGCATGTTCGTCTAATGTCGGGTTTGGTGTGGGAGTAGTTTACAAACTTCAGTTTCCAAAAGGAAAAGCAGGCTGTCTAATGGCAGTGAACACATTCTTAAAATGTCCTAGACTTTTGTTAATAGGAGTGAAAATAGGGAAAAAAAACATCCAGTAAAAAACATATAGAAGGGCATCTCTGATACCTAACATTCTTCCTCCACCGGTCGTACCTCCTCCTCCTCCTCCTCCTGTACCCACACTTGTTATGTCTATCAGCGATCCTCTTGCGCCTGCTCTTTTGAAACCCGTTTTTCTTTTTTTCCTCTTTGTACCTTTGCACTAAATCTTCCTTCCATCCATCGGGGTCAATCGCCATGTTGTCGTTTGGTCCATTCAGCCAGCTCCTCAAATCCACGCGCCGCAAAGTCCTTGGGCAAGACGCTGAACCCTAAATTGCTCCTGATGGCTGCCGTCACTGTGGGAATATATGGATGAAGGAGAAGCACTATACATGAAAGCACTATATAAATGAATGAGTGAATGGTACCTGCGGTGAAAAGTGTGTTGAGTGCTCATTAAGACTCGAAAGGCAGTGCATTTACCATCCATCCACGACCTACCGTACACTTTCTATGCCGAAGGGTTGTGCGTTGAAGAGAGAGACAGTCTGACATGGGGCACGTCGCTTTATTCATTTTGTTTCATCTGCTTGTTTGCTTGTGAGTTAATGAATAACTTAAGTCGTGCACATAATGTAAATGTAGGGTTGTTTTTGTCTTTTCCTCCCATTGAAGGCAAGGCCTGCGGTATGAGCTCTTGACCTTTACTGTGACTTCTGTTGTGTTTCTTTTATCTTGTTTTATACTGTTGACATCAACAACAAAAAAGGATAATAAAAAATGACAACAAAGGCCTCTAGGAGGGAGGAAAGGTTTAGACCTCAAACATGCACACAATGCATTTTGGGAATTAATAAAAAAAAACAAAAAAAGACCTCCACATTACTGTGCAGAAAACACACATTTAGCATGTAGAACCACTGAAGATGAAGAGGTTTGAAGACGCCGCAGCTTCCTGAGATTTTACTTGCTAATTGTTATTAGTATCCAGATGCTAAAAGGCCGTAGTGGTGCGTGGGTAAGGTTTTTTTTTTAATACCCACATTAAGCTGACCCTTTGTGATAGTTAATGACCCCCAAAAGTGTGAGGTAATCAACCATCTGAACCTTGCCATCTCTTTCTCTCATCTCTCTCTCTCTCTCTCTCTCTCTTTCTCTGTCTTCACACAGCCTCGTCTGCCCATGTACTTCTTCACATCACTGCATTTTTAACCTAAATCTAACCCAAACCTAAACATTTTGGAACACTTATACCATGAAGCAGCGGTTCTCAAACGTTTTATACCAAGCACCACCTGAGAAAATGTTGAGCTCTTGAAGAAATTATCGTCAGCGTTAAAATAAAGTGAGCAGAGCAAAGTCAGCCACAGACTTTTGCCTTTTTACTCTCTCATCATTATCCTCCTCCTCCTCCTCCTCTTCTTCACACATACTTCAGAGACTAGAGAAATTAGATTAAGATGCAGCAACAGATAAGGCGACTCTCATTATTATTATTTAATGTGTTATTATTGTTATTTCTGATTTGTTTCATTTTCTACACACTCTCAATCACATACACTATATGCAGTATTTCTGATTTTCCTCCAAGTACCATCAGAGGAAGCTCATGAACAACTCGCGGCGCACGCACCACACGTTGAGAACCATGGCCTGCAGTTTAACAACAACAACAACGAGCCACTAGATACGACCCAACAATAAAACAGTTGTAACTGCTGGCTATTTTTAATTTTTTTGCAGGTTGTTCTATGTCAAATCTTTTGTTTCTGAGCTCAAGTCAACACATTGTGGAGCTCTCTTTGTACGTCAGTCTCCAGCCCGCTGAGCACTTTCAACTCTCATCATTTCACAGAGCTCCTTTAAGGGGATTAAGATCCTGTAGTTATAGTGATCTGGTTAGCTCTCTTCATACTTTTAGGCCAAACAAATATATTTATAACTATAGCATATTGGATTATTTCTCTCTCTCTATCAGAGACCCCAAAAAGCCAGAGGGACAGATGAGTCAATTTAGTGTGTAATGGACTTGCTATTGTGATTTGTTCTGTCAAAGAGACACACACACACACACACACACACAAACACACACAGAGATATAAGAACACCATTAATGACTGGGTTGTGCCCCTGGCAGTATAAGCCATTGGCCTTTAGCCATTAACTGAGATTTTATGGACCAGACCACCAAACAGAGAGCTCTCTCTCTCTCACACACACACTCTCTCACACACACACACACACACACACACACACACACACACACACACACACATACACACACACACACATTTTTCCGATTTCCTCTTCTTTGTTTTCTCTCATTCTTCCTCCACCAGCCTCACCTCTTACTCCTTCACCCGTAATTATCATCATCTACATCAATAAAATCTTTTAATGCCTCTCGCTTCCTCCTCCTCTTCTTCCTCGCACAAATACTTTCCCTTCTCACAATGTTTTTTAATTTGCACTCGGTCGGTTTTCATTTTTCTCCCTCTCATCAGTATCCCCCAGCCTCAGCCGGCTCTCCCTTCATCCACGTCCTCTTTTTCTTTTTTTTTACTCCTCCCTCGAGCAGTTTCTGGCCATGACCCGATAGCAGACTTCGTCTTGAAAAGACAAACTATAATGCTGTGCTGTGCAGAACTGTGGTTAAAAAAAAAAAAACAGCCAAAACCGCACAGAGTAGTGCAGCAGGGCTTTGTATTAACAAATGAAATCCATGTTATCAAGCAAAGCCAGTTGGTTCTCATTGTTTGTGTTGTTTATCACAGACAGTCGTACTCAATGAAGTGGACGCTGAGTGGGATTATTAGCAGAAAAGCAGAGTTCATGTCCCGGACACTGTTTTTGTCATCGCAGACTCAGAACAGTACTCAAAATTCGCTCGGCACCGTAATGTTATCACATTGGAGCAGCCGCACTCCTGAGAATTGAAATCTCACCTGTATTCCACGGGCGTTTCAGAGCAAAAATAGACCGTGAAGGATAACGTTTGCTACAGTTTCAACGTCCAGATCTGTCAAATATGTCACAAACACGGCTCATTTTGTGCATGTTTGAAAGTACTCGAAATGTTCCTGTTCCCCAAATCCATTCATGACTTTTCAAACCTTAGAACACAGAGAATTAAGGCTTACTGTGTTAAAACATAAGGCTATCAGCATATATGTGCAATATAGATAGTCTTATATCTTTTTTTTCAGCACAACCTGTTGGAAATCTGATGAATTACATATTTCTTTTCATTTTCACCAACTATATAAACACACCTGAGCAAAAGAGTACTCAAACCTTTTAAAATCTGATAGAATTTTGTGAAATTTGGACAAAAAGAAAAGAAAACCGGTCTATTTTGTGACAGTTATCGCTACTCCCGGCTTTATCAAAATGTAGTCATAACTTTGACTCAACAACAAATAAGAAGACAGAAAAACACATTTCCTGAAGCCTCAAGGTGTGACATATAAACACAACCAATGGAATCCATATAAGGAGTTTACCAAAGGAGCGCCTGTGACACAGATGTGAGCACTAAGGGTTAAAACAAGGGTTTTATTCTGAAAAATGTAAATAGCCAGAAGAGGCACAGCTTCATACTGAATCTGAAACAAACTCTCATCTGGTGAGAGGAACAATGGACAGAAAGCAGTGATCCCAGTGAAATGTGAATCAACTATGTTTCCAGGGAACCTCCTGAACCTAGAGGGATAAAACAGTGTAATATAGTTTCTCAGTAAGAGTAACTGTAAACTTGTCTGCTCTTAACTATGTTATTTTGTTCTAGTGTAAGTTTGTTTACCTTAACAGTTTCAACTGCACTTCCTCAGAAGTGTCCCATGATTTTGCTGTGACCTCGTGTTATATCAAGGTTGGAGTGATGGTGCAACTGGAAGACCTTCTCGTTGGGGTTGTCCGGCCGCTTGGTGATCACCAAAATGGGGTGAAATGGGGGTGGTGGAGTGGGGTCAGACGGCGGGGTGTACCGTAGTAGGTGTGGGTCACTTTCCCCTGAGTTGAGAAATATCTTCATTCTTTTCTTTGTTACATATATATATGAATATATGTACGTATATAACTAATAACTAATACAAAGCTAAATGCAAATTGGTGAAGTATTCCTTTAAGTAAATGAAAATAAAGTCCTGTGAAGGGTTGAAATCAGAATGTCTGTCATTGCAAGTAAATAAATAAATAAATAACAATGTAGATGAGAGGTCAGCAAACATCAATAATACTAATAATAAAAAGAGTCAATGATGCACCGTGTGGTGTCAAAAGCAAAAATGTTAGGATTCTCCCTGCCTGCACGTCAACATCCTAAAACATCCTCAAAGAATAAAGTGGCCTATACCGATCACAGTGTAAAAGGGTTTCAGTCAGTTTGATTTATAAAGTAGCAACTGGACCAACTGCATTATACTCATAATTAAGAATATTTTTCCCAGTAAACATTATTCTCTTCCCATTAAGATCAATTTCTTCCCCCGGGAGCTTTTCCTGGAGCCTAGGTCAGCATAACCCTATTTCATTAGGTTGCAAATGCACACGCACGTGTGCATAAGTGCCTGAGCAGTGGAGCAAATGCATTCACGTAATTCAGTTATGTCGGAGCAAAGTAGAGGTTTTGTTCGTCCACTTTTTGTGTTAACAAACAATAATATTCCATGTAGAGAATCACATTATTATTTTCATGTAACATGAAGACTGTGTGTTAATCAGTATTAAAGCTGCTCCTATGAATGGGTGATGAAAAGTATGATTTTCGATGCACGGACACATTGTGTGAATAAAACCTCCGCTTTACGAAAACAACTTTAAATAAAGAAGAAACAGACATACTTTGATTTTTAACCTTTTTTGAGGATCCTCAGGCGTCGGTTGAACGCTCTGAAGTATCGTCAGTTACAGGTGAAAATTGTCATCGATTGGTCGTCACAAACGTGAGATTGTACAGAAAGTGTTGCGCTGCCTTTGATCCCTGATCCAAAGATTGCAGTGTGAGTGGTCTCAAGGGTCTAGTCTTAGTAATGACATAAAGCCTTTAGCACATTTGACGAGTGTAAAGGGAGGTGAAGGACAACTACACACCATAGAAGTACTTCAGACTGCTGCTGCAGTGGAGTCTCGCGTCATACATAATTTATACATCAGCCTGTTACAGTCACTTACAGTTTTGAGGGATTGTGTCATACTCTTTGGAGTAATAAAAACAATAATAATCATTCCCTACTGAAAAATCATGACTTAATTGGAGACGCACAACGGTGAATCGGAAACATATGGATGCTGAACACCAGACAGCTGTAGAAGTTTGGCTGTAGACGCAGAGTCTGTGTTATTTGAGCCATAAATAAATGTGTTTCTTTTTATTTGCATCGACCACAACAAGATCTTGTTGTATTCTATACAACGACAAATCAAGTTGTTGGTTTTTACTACAAACTAAAGATACAGCGTTTTTCTGGTTTCTTAGCGTTTGAGGAGCAAAGAAAATAAAAAAAATAGCCACATTTCTCTGAAATAAATAAATCAATTAAGTGACCAATTTACCAGTTTTCTTAAATGCACTCTGTGACACACACAAACAAAACAACCCAGCTAAAACATGAAACCTGCTGGAAGAACGATATACTTGTTTGTTTGCTTTGTGACTATGTTTACATTCAGTAACATCAGCATTCTACTTATCAGTAAAACCAAGATGTCTGTCAGTACACGACACTAGAAAAATTGTTATGTTATATTGTAGGTACCATATATGGTTCCTTGCGTGCCTGTGGTAAAATATATATATATATATATATATAAGAATATACAAGAAAAACACAAATAAACATGTTGTCATGCTCCGCCTTTGTCTCCTCCTTTCTCTCCTGCATTCGCCTCGGCATGCAATCAGTTCACCTGTGGCGGGAGCACACCTGCTCCCAATCGAATCATCAAGCCTCTACTTATTTCCTGGTTCTCCAGCCTTTCAGGTTCTTACAGACCTCTCTGTGGTAAAGAGCTCCAGCTCATCTGATTGGTTTCATCAACCTTCCATCATTAGTGTTTAAGATTCTACCGTAGCGCCTTATGACCATACTCTTTACGTTCCGTAACTGTGGAAGTTTCAACCGATTACACAATGATGCGTTGCTTTCTGACCAGCCAACGTAGCAGAGATCCCGCTACGTTGGCTGGTCAGAATCCATGTGTTTCTAAGGTCCCGCAGTAACACATGATAATGCGGTTTTGCGGACATGCTCCCAATAAACACGTTAGTCTGACTAAATCAAGTGTCTCAAAGTCGGACTAACACCAGATAATACAGATGGGAAGTTGGGTTGGTCCTTGATGTAATAGGTGAGCAGAATACATTATGCTACACCTGGCGTAATGGAGTCAGACACAACTTCATCAAAAAGAATGGATTCCCCGTCAGTGAAGGACATCTAAAGGACGGACGGATGAAATGGTGCAGTTGAGCTACAATCATAGCTCTGCTTAACTGTGTGCGGAAAGGTAGTGAGTTAGCTAGCTAGGACTCCCAGGAGAGTCTCTGCTGGAACTCAGCAAACTGAAAGTCAGCACACTTTCAGCAAAGGAAAACAAATCCTAATTTGCAATTACACTACACATCCCCAGTCACACATCACTTGTCTAAGTGCATCGCTCCATGGAAGCACATGTGTAATATTAGACTACAGATCCATATGTCTATTACCACGGTACTGCTGACACACCAATCCCATCAAAGTGGTTTTCTGTCCCCTCCGATGGCAATAGCATAAATATGTCTCAAAGGTGAAGCTAATGCTGGAGCCAGTCATTTCAGAGGTAAACATTGATGTTCACTGTCATGATGCCACTGCAAGGAAGCAGAAAAGGCCTTTCCAGGCATTGTGGGAGATACACTATCTGGCATATTGCGGATTGCCTGGAAATGATTTAATTGATTACTCTCTGACTGTCATATGCCAGAACGCGTTTTCCATCAATTCCAGCAAGACCTGTGATTGTGCCTAATGGGTGCCCAGATCTCATGGTAAGGTCCATGAGTGTTAACCCTTTACCGTGCTGGTTGGAATTCACGCAGCCAATGAGCAGAGATTCAGCTCTGTCACAGAAAGTGGCCTTTGTGCCTTCCCTTCCGGAAAGCAAAAAGTACAGTCATGCGGCTCAGTTTTCTCCTGCATTTACGGTAATATCTCAAAAATGTGTTCTTTTTGGGTAATTCTTTAGACAGTTTCGGCACACTGTCATACATTAAAGGGACCTGGGAACTGAGTGATGAAATCATCTACAAAATCCCTTGCCGTTCTTGCAATAATGTTTACATCGGTGAAACAGATGCTTCCATACACGTAGAAAAGAACTCCAGAAAGAATGCGAAGAAGAAACAGAAAAGAGACAAAGAAAACGCATACCAGGAAAACTTAAAATCAGCCATTTCAGACCACTGCAAATGACAGATTCCCATAATGAATTACGGTGGATCATGGAGGCAGTGGAGATAAGGAAACATGCGCACAGGACGGTGAAGCGGGATGAGGGAGCGTACATGCTGTCTCACACCTGGAACACCGTCCTGGGGGAGCGACCTGACCGCAGGGGGTGTGGTCAACCCGTCAAATCTGACAGCTGATAGCTGACAGCTGATAAGGCTCGTCACCACAGGTGACAGGTCTGAGGAAGGTGAAAGATACACGCCGAAACTGGTTAACAAGGTAAAGGAAAACTTCTTGTTGTCTAAAACCAAAAAACTAAGTTCAATCCGTTGACATAATGAACTTGTGTGTCAGGTGTGTTGGAGCAGGGACACATCTAAAACATGGAGGACAGGGGTCCTAGAGGACCAGGATTGGCAAACGCTGTTCTAAAATGTCCAAACGAAAAGTCGCTCCAGACTTTTTACACAACTTCTCCTGTTAGTTCCGTACTCTGATCTGTAGATAATGTCCGAATGAGCAGCATAAAACCTACACATAATTCACAGTGGGTGATTGGAGGAGTGTTATATGACCCAGACGTCACCCCTTACCTGGAACCTCAGGAGATTGTCCTGCTGTTGTGAACATGTGTCATCCAGAGCATTCGTCAAGCACTGGAGAATCTCTGAACCCAATTCTCTGGACATGTTCCACACCTTGGGACCGAAAATGACTTCAGTCACCACCATAGATCGTGACAAAAGCTAATTAACAGTGCAAAAAAGAAATTATTTCAACAGTTAATCCTATTGAGTTTGGGAAACAGCCATTTCCTCAAATATGACATTGTCAGACAATTTCCCCTTAAAAACAGCCACTTTTTCTAATGGATTTAGTGCTTATCTCAACACTAATGGACAACTGTCCTCTAATTTCGACCCATTAATGTATTCAGTTTCTTGCCGATTTTCAAATATACTAGCTAGCAGTTTTCTGCCCTAATTTAAATGGATCTTTCTTTTTGGTTCATTTGACCAAAGTGCAGAGGGAGGCATAAATCAGTCCTGGACAACCTGATTATCTGAAGTCATTTTATCTTTCAAGTCATCAATACAGGATTTTTTATTTTTTTATTTTTTTTTTTTAGTTAGAACGTGAGTGTGTTGTGTTGTTACACTGACGCCTGCAGTCCTCCCTGTGCCTCAAGAGAGTGTCCCACAGCACAAACACTCATATTCCCAAACCTACTTGATAACTTACAGTACCTTTCCCCATTCAGACACGTTAATGGAAGCAGACCACAGATTCAGCGCTGCCTTAAATCCATCTGTTAAGTTCGAACTGTTCACTAATGCTTTCCCCAATTTACTAATGCTCTCTGACCACAATAGCCCACGAGTCAGCAACCCTCAACAGCCCTATCTTCCCCAGCAGCCCTACCCACACACACCCACCCACACACACACACACACACACACACACACACATGGCCCATTAAGTGGCATTAGAGCCTCTTTCTGTCAGGTTATTCTGACTTCATGGCACCGCAGTAGCATTCCACAATCACCCTGTAAGACTCTAAGTCTCACCACAAGCTTCGCATCACAAACCACCGCTAATGCACTGGTCACAATATAACGGAACAGTGCAGACCATTACCAGGAGCCTTCTATTTCCCCACAAATTTGTCACTTTGACTTTGGCTGCCGGTCACTGTGACTTTGCCTCGCCGTCGTGTTTCAAATTGTGTAGAAATGAGGCTGAAATACCTACTTGCAGATTGCAAAAAAGCAGCAAATATCCATTGTATTAAGGCTCGCTGGCAGTGGCAGGTCTGTATAATTGAAGTCCAAAGGCAATGTTGTTTCTCAAAAATGCATTCAGAATGTGAATGGAAATTTATATTGTTTATTATTCTTTTCTTTCTACTTTTGTTCATCTTCTTTTTTACTTTGCAGTACAATTTTTGTTGTAATTTATTTATTTTTATGCTCTATTTCTATTCTCTGCCCTTTAACTGCTGCAATATGTGAACCTTCCATAATTCCTACACAATCAAACAGCATTTTCTTTATTCTGTTTTAAATATTTCTGCCAATATTGACCTTAAAAAAAAGTATTAGACCAGCTGTTGTAAAAATGATCTAAAAAAACTAACAAACTGAATTCACCTTTTTATACTTACTTATATATTCTTCTCGGAGAAGTCAGAAATGAATCAAGCATAACATTCAACCACTAAAACTCAAACACATTTTTTTTTTTTGTTCAGGAACGCAAGTAAATAACTATAATTTGACATCTTAATCAAGAACTAATGTCTTTTCTTTTTCATTTTTCATTTTTAAAATTCATATATCTCAATAATACTTATATTGTAACATTAAAAATATCATTTAGGTTAAAGAGCTTCTACATACTGGTGTATTAACCATTACAGAAACATAAAAAAGGATTTTTATGATAATTAGGAACGCTGTTAATTTAGGGCAGTTATGGCATAAACCTAGTACATGTGTTATGCTCTGGAGATCAGAACACAGTGGATTGATACGCTGTTATGTACAGTATGAGGACATCCAGGGTGTGTTTTCATGGAGAGGATTTTGATGCTATGAGGTCAAAGCCATGGTCTTTTCCTGGCCTTATACCACCATGGTGTACAACAACAGCACCATAAGCAGTCCAATCGCTCTCACGTCGATAACACGGCTGTAGACACAAATACATGAAGAGACAAATGAATAAAATGCTTTTTTTTGTTTCACTCAGCATAATTGACAATGCACTTATGTTGTGTGGAAATGTAATTTTCGAGACGGATCGTGCGGGTCCACAGCACATTGACTAACTGTAACTAAGGTGTAAATGGTATTTTGGCAAACGTAGGAAAGCATCTTTGGATCATTAGAGCCCGAGTGAATGAACAAAGAAGAGGGGAAAACAGAGCGCGGGGCAACGAGAGAGAGAGAAGGGAGCGACAGTGAAAGAGTGGAATATTAAGGGCAGAATGAATGAGGAAACAGAGGGAAAAATAATAAGAAGAAAGAGATTGAAGATAAATTACAGCACTGAAGGCCACCCTCGCACCCACATAGATCACATTTGGTGTGTGTGCGTGTGCGTGTACATGTCTGTGCGCATAATGGATAGGCCACAGGGCTTTGTCCCTTATTAAAGTCATTACAAGGACATCTCCAACCCAGCTCAACACAGAAATTTATAAGGTGTGTGTGCGTGTGTGTGTAATTCTACATAACGATAAACCAGGGCAAACGGTGCAGGAGAGCCGTTGACAGCAAGGACAACATGGCTCTTATAGTATATACTGTATAAACACCACACAGTAGGTCCTTATATTCAAAGTATGCAAATGTTATTTCTAATGTGCTAATGCGGGTGATGACGTTTCGGTTTTAAAAAAAAAACAATTTCCATCACCACTCACCGTCCCCTTAAACTCCCATGGGGCAATTTGAGCTGGAATACATACGGTAAATATTGGTGATACGTCGAAAACAAACGTAACCGTAGATGAGAATGCAGTTTAGTTGTGTGGAAATGTAAATTTGCGAGACCTGTATTGCATTACACAGGGAGGTGGTTGCTGATATAAAAAGGGTGGGGAAAAGATGTCACAGCAGGAGTAAAAAACATATCATATCAGATTGAATTTGTAGTGAGTTATCATCGAATCAGAACACATTGCTCCCATTACAGTAAGAGGGGATCATATGTTTCTTCTTTTTTTTTCAAAGGTTCTGGTGTCACCATCTGGACACACAGGCAGCTGGCACCATCTGCTGCTACTGACAGAACCAACCTGCTCTGTTAAAGATGCAATAAATATTTGGGCAGTTATTATTTTTCTTTTTTTATTCATCGACAAATGTTCTCCTTTACAAAGGATATTTACACAAAATGTCTCCACATCGTCTGTTAAACTCTCATTGCTCCTCATATATGGAGGCAAATCAGGGCCTACGGTGCCGTTCCTACGAAAACTGTGGAAGAGTATTAGGGCCACATGTATAACAAAAACTCGTTGGAAGAAAGTAAAAAAAAAAAATTGTTGGAACGAAATCATCCCAGAAGAGAGAAAAAAGAACTTTGAGATAAATTTATTTTCTTTCTTTCAAAAATGTTGAAACTCAAAAAATACAGCAATGTATTCAAATCTTAAAAAGTTTAAATATACTTTGCAATAAATTCTGGAATTATTTTTGAACAAATTATACATTTTCATATTTTATTTTTTGATATTTGAGGCCTTGATATGTTTTACAATTCAATTCTCTTTTTTTACGGTTTAAAATTTTACTTTTTTTCAGTTTCAAATCTTGTTTTTTCAGGTACAGACTTTTGGTCATGATCAACTGTGAGGCTGTGGGGGAACCCCAAATATCAACAAATATAAAAATAAAATATGAAAATGAATAATTCATTCAAAATCATTCCAGAATTTAATTCAAAGTTCGTTTTTTATTTAAAATTTGAATATATTGTTGTATTGTTTGAGTTCAGCAGAAGGAATTTTCGTAGGAATAAAATCTTTGGTCCTGATCTGCCTCGATACTCATCAGACATTCTACAGGAACTACACATATTAACATATGTGAATTCCACAGTGAATTCTATGGTGCTAATCTTTTAATTTGCAGCAGGAAATATGTTGTGTTGGAATCATAATTGCAAACAGAATACATTTATTTTTGTACTAACATGATATGGATATGCATTGATATATAACATACCACAAAAACATCCAGTATCAGTCCAAGCTGCAGTGCTGCTTCTGTAAACTATCAAAATAAAGGACAAAAAGGCATTAATTATATGCAAGCATTTACTCAGAGAACTTAAAGGGATAGTTCAGGGTTTTAAATCATTAGTGCTCACTCTGCATGGATCTGTGCTGCAGGTGCACCCTTGTTAAATTGTCGTGGAAATAATACACAACTCCTTATATAGACATCCTGGGTCACATCTTCAGGCTTTAAAATTTTGCTTTTTTTGTTTTCTTCTTAGTTGAGTCAAAGTTGTAATTATTTTTAAATTGTGTGAGCCCTTTATTACTTGCTAAAAAAAGGATATTAGACACTCTTTATTGTACATATTATGCTTATAGCCTCTGTATATACATTTTAACATAATAATGGGAAAAAAACAGCCTAAATTCTCTGTGTTCTATGGGTTAAAGTGTGGGGAAACGGACACATGGTCCTCTCTGACTGAGCTGTGTACACACCCTGCTACAAAAACCTGTATAAGACAGCGATGCCAACAAAGAGATAAAGCAGCGGGGGTGTAGCACACAGCACAGTAAGCGCTTGCAGCGTGTTATTCCTTCATACAACCGCACTTCAAGAAACCCGAACTATCCTTTTCAAATCAAAGTGTTTGTAATGGGCGAGCCGTTGTCTGGCGGCAGCCTCCGAGGGACTGCAGGTCAGATATAGCGAGTTGCAGGTCAGGCCGTGACCCACTGCATCTGCCAGGCCTCGGCCACGGCTGGTGGCAGAGACGCTGACATTCTGTAAGGATCACTAATAGAGTATCGGCTAACTAATAGGAGCAACACTGAACGGCTTTCACATGGGAACCTTTAGCTCTTGACCTTCATCATCTGTCAGAGAGCTATAGGTTTCAGCTGCTCAGTGATCCTGTTTCAGCAGGGACGTCGCACACTGCTCCTAAAAGACTGGACCACACACTGAAGCTGCTGTACAATAAGGTTTTCTGTAGAGTGACAGATAAAAGAGAGACACATTATTATTAGTAGTAGTATTATTTTTATTTTATTTTTTTTATTATTTTTATTATTATTTTATCACTAAGGATAAATGATGTATAGTTCTTGTATGATAATCCCATGATATTCCCAGGGGTCAAAAGTCCAGTGGGAGTGGGAGGATGGAGTAGCAGATTAAGTTTCACAAGTCTTTCATATAATACATAAAGATGATTTTACTCATTTAGATTTTAAGGCTATAACATTTAAATAAGAAAATAATAATAATAATAACATTTTCATCTTGTCAAGGGATTAATTAATGAAGGGATTGCTCATATAATCTCAATGGGGGATACAGTAAACAGAAGTAGGATGTAAATGGAGCCAGTGAAGAGACACAGCCAATCGTTGCAGTGTCTCTTAGAGGATCAGTGAGGGTCAGCGACCTTCTTCTCTGCAGCAGGTTAATGCTCGTTCACCGTCGATATGTGAAGAAGTCACTGAGTCTCCACCGCGATGGAGGCAGACGGCACGCTGAGCCTTCTGACCAATGTCTGTCCGCCTGCCACTGCACTGGACTTCAGTTACAAATAATGTGTGTGTGTGTGTGTGTGTTCCTGGCATTCCTTATGTTGTGGGGACCTCAATCTGTTTACACAGTCACATCAAGTCAAGTCCCCATTACGTACATGAGTTGGCAAATGGCAGTTCTTGGTGATTATAGAGATAACGGTTATCAGTGATGTGATGTATCATGTCCGTGGACTGTTAAGAAGACGGGTCTTTCTTCAATAAACGGAATGATGTTAATGAGTGAATAATATTAAACGGCAGATTATATCATTCAGGGGGAACTTTAAAACACGAAGGCTTGTGCTTCGATTTCTGGGACTGTAAAAAAAAAAAGGTTGAGTGGACAGACAGAAATAGTTATCACAGGTGAAAGAAAGCAATGGTTTTGGTAATGATGGAGCAATAATGTTTTTTGTCAACTACCATTTGAATCAAACGTGAAAGATGCACAGTACCAATGGCAATAAGCAAAGAAAATAGCAGATCACTGTTAATACAAATAAAATTGAAATCTTCACATGTAATGTCATCACGTTTGAATAAAAATGATCTCTGTTGTTGAACACTTAGTAGTTCACACCACAGGCCGACGTCTTTCCACTTTTCAGCCATGTCAGCGCTGACTCCCCGCCTTTTGATTGATTGCAAGTTATTTGTGTCTCCATACTTCATATCCCAAATCTGCCCTGAGTTTCACATCAGTAGTAGCTCGCACCTACACACCCACAGACACATACTGTACACACACACACACACACACACACGCACACTTTTATTTGTGCACATACATTCAAAATATGCACACTTGAGCCCCTGCAGCCCCATGTATCACTCACTGTACACTGCAGACCCTGGAGCCTTGCTACAACTGAACCAATATCCAAACCACCTTGTGTGTGTGTGTGTTTTGTGTATGCGTGCGTGTGAGTGTGTGCATGTGCAGGGCTTTAGGGGGTCATTCAAATTTAATTTGAAGTGGGATTTCTCTCTGTCTCTGTCTGCTCAGCAAAACAGCAGAAGAAGAAGAGGAGAGAAAAAGAGCTCAACTCGATTATGCCTCCATGGTCATTATGTGGGGAATCTATGGAAGAACATAAGAGCGCATTACCTTCTCTGAATGTCATGCTGTATTCTTTTGTACACACGTCATTAAAGTCTCTCAGTGGGAGTTGCATATTTACATAAATAATGTTGAATTAGTACTCAACCCTTTAACACCTGAGCCTCAAAAGGTTCAGTCTGGACTTTTTTTTTGCTTATTTTAACCATAAAAGGGCCAGTAAGTAAGTAAGCCTTTGCCTATTTTTTCCAGAATAACTTTCAATATCTGGCAGTTATTCACAATTTACTGCATGTTAAAATAGTGTCTTAACAATCCAAAATGAAAAGAAAAAAAACATAAACAAAAGGTTTTATTGAGAAAAAACACTGTAGTTGTACATGAACACCGTGTTAAATTTGAACAGTAGAACACATATTTAAAATGACATTTGTTTGAGTTTTTGTCTCAATGTCCAAAAACAGGCCAAAAACGTCCTGGAAAGGTCCAGTTGTTTTTTCCAACTTTTTCGAACAATTTTCGGCATGATCATTATTTTTATTATAATACTTATTTATTTAAAAAAAAAATTTATTTGACAAGCTTCACATTCACGGTTTTGTTAGTAGAAGGTGCAGCAGCAATATTGAGAATTATTTTTGTTATAATGTTTCATACCGTTTTATTTATTTTTATTTTTAAAAACGCGTCATTTATTCAGGAAATTATAGGCAACTAGCAAACTGTCATGTTTACAGGTGAGTCTGCTCAGTCATTTAAAGAAAATAGAAAATGATCAGATGTTTCTTCACATTCATTTCTGTCCGCAACAAAAATGAACCGAACCATGCCGTCAAAACCGAGGTACGTACAAAACTGGAACTTTTGCATACTGTTACACTCCTAATAAATATGTATATATATGTATGTGTATATGTACTGTATATATATATTCATACATATATGTATATATTTATATTTATCACGAGAGAAAGCCAGGACTGCATGAGGATGTACAATGAAAAATATGGTTGTTTTTTTTACAAAAATGTAGGGTGAAGCCATTTTAAGAGGATTTAAAAAAAAAAAAAACATTATTACAAGAATATCCTCAGTCGTGATTATTGAAATGTTCATATCATCCCATGTCTTGTTCAGGATGGATGGCTGGATGGATGTTACTGGAAACCAGGGAAAAACACAACAGGTGCCCTTGCAGACATATGGCCATGCTGTCACACATTGGTAAAAACAGGACCCTCTCAGCCACTGTGGGATTCATAATATTAGATCCCAACTTCTGATACTTTATCAGATAAGAGGATGGAAATGGGTCTGCCAGTGAATGTAATAAAGAAGGGTTGTGGCCGTTTAAAGGGACAGTGCACCTGTCACTCTCAGTGGCTTTTAGTTTAAAGGTTGCATCCATCCTGTGACCTTTAATGAGTAACATCGGGGGAACTTGAAGAGATAATAATTTACTGTGGAGTAAATCCATCATGGGTTTACATTCGTAACAGTTGTTACTTTAAAGCTGAAGTCTGAGACTTCTGACAGTAAATGTAGGAGAAATGTGTTCAGGTTCCCACAGCTTAACTTCACTTTATCCAAACAGGAGTCACGACTCGACAAAGAGTCTTTGTGGGTTAACAAATACATTGTGTTGTGGTCATACCAGATACTGACAGTTTCTCTGACTTAAATATCATATCATAGTACATATACTGTTTTTGTTGTCCCAGACACTTTCTCCAGTGAGGAAAATAGCATACAGAACATACAGAAAATAAAATAAAGATATAAAGACAAATAAACTGGGTTTATTCTCCATCTGAATATGGTTTGTTGACTTCCACAATCTTTATTACTATCTGTAAAAGTCAGTTCATGTGTGCCTTTTACATCAAGATCCCATAGCACAGGAAAACTAACCGTAAACCAGAGATAAAGCAACATGACACAGAGGTAGTTGTTGTTTGGACTCTTTGTTGTTCTTTGTGTCTGTTTTACCTTGGTTTTTAGTTCTTTGAGTCAGGTTTTCCTTTCCTTGTTTCCTGTTTTATTTTGTAGTTTTACCCTGTGTGCCTAGTTTACTTCCTGCCCTGTCTTCCCTCTTGATTGTCTGCCTAATGTGACTCACCTGTGTCTTATTATAGTCTCACCTGTATTTGATTATCCGAGTACCTCCCTAGTGCGTTTAGTCACCATGCTCAGCAGCGTGCTCATTTCCTTCAGTTATTTTGTTTCAATTCACTCGTTCCCTGTGTTTTTGCCCCCTGTTTGTCCCTTTATTCCCTTCCCTCCTGTTTTAGATTCTGTTGGCATTTTTGTTTTGTTAAACACTCAGTTTTCCAATCTGCATTTAGATCCTTTGTAAAAATGTAACAACCTTCCTTCATCAGTTTTGGTGCATGTTGTGCTGGTGCTGCCACTGTGTGGATTAACACAAAAGCATCCAATGGAATCAACAAAAACAGAAAATCAGTGATGGTTAATGTTTTTAAAACTGTGTTGGTATGATTATCGTACACATATGTGGACAGTATTTTCTCTTTCATGTGTTTCATACACTTTTTATTGAAATAAAATCTACATTTTCTGTGATACTCGCAAGGATTCATCAAGTAACGTCTCACTGATGCAACACATTTACCATCCTGACCAGCAGATGGCACCAGAGGCATATAGAAAAAAACATAACATGTTCTTCATAACAGATCATTCATGAGTAATAATGGAAATCTCACTGCCAACCACAAACAAAACCAGGACAATAACACATTTATTTATTTTTAATCTTTTTGAAACATTAGGGGGCAAAACAAAGATTTCAAAGAGACAGAAAAGTCAGTCAACATTCCAGTCTCTCAGTGTTTTAACAGCATGGAATGTTTCTAGACCACGTGATTGGCAGGTTCAAAACGAAAATTTCTTATCTAAAAAGTTGGTTTTCAACAACAGAGCTGCTATATCCCCATATTAAAGGGATCGTTTTTTGAAGATTGGTTGTATGAAGTCGTGACTGCTCGCTCTTACTGAATCATGGCTGTCAGGGGGCCACAAGAGTTAAGGCACACATAACTATACCACCATTTTTTAAGAATATATATGCCTTTGATGTGAGCACTTGCCAATCCAGCATACTTGCATCTATAATCTGTAGGTTGGCATATAGTTTCCCCACTCTTTCAGCCTGTCATCAATGCTACCACAACATCCGTGTTTCAGTCATGAATTCCTAATCCATTGTCCTGCAGATAAGGCATGATTTTATATGCCTTATCTTATATATGTGTATGTATATATATATATATATATATATATATATATATATATATATATATAGTTTATATTAGTTTATATATATACGTTTCAGGTACCACCAGCTCTGTTGTTTTTTTCTGTCTGTCAAATTCTGTGATCATTGGAATTTGGAATGAAGTGATGCGACCTAAAGCTGGTCTTATATATTAGCGAGCTGTCAATGAGTTTAACTCATGCATCATGTGTATGTAATGCTCAAGCATGTCTTGAATAGACCTGGCGTAATAGACGTTTTTTTTACATCAGATATTTCTTTAATTAAATAGTACGACAAACACAGGATTTACCAGTAACATTAATTAAGGTTCCACTCCAGTATTATAATATATATAATATACAGAGCTGTGTTATTGTTCAAGTGTAAGGGTGGATCACGCCAAATACTTGACACCTGTAGAGGATGGTTTAGGGTTTTTTTTTCAGATTTTTTTTTTTCTTCTAAACAACAAAAAACTGCATACATATTTTCTGGATGTGTTCCAGTAAAGTGAAATTAAAATAATTATCTAAGACTTCTGCACAGTACTGTGTATGTATCTATATATGTATATATACATATACATACACATACACATGTACATATATATTAGTAGTATTTCTCGGACCCCCAGGCTATGGGTTGTGGACCCCTACTTTGAGAACTACTGCTCTAAACAACCAATAACACAGTTTTTCAATCATCTAAGTGCAGGCAGACACACTGGTATGTTGCTCCTACTGTGACAAGCAGACATGTGAGAGAGAGAGAGAGGGAGAGAGAGAGAGAGAGAGACAGAGAGAGAGAGAGAGAGAGAGAGAGAGATCCACCCCGCATTGTTCCACTCGAGGCCATCCAGGGAACCAGTGAAGCCACCTAACGTACATAAAAGACCTGTCCTTCAGCGTCACCACCTGTCACACCCTGACACACAAAACAAACCTACCCTGACTGGAGGCCAGGACATACCACGCATAACGGGCATACATTTATGTAATGAACCTTACAGAAAGAGGCGTGTGACCCAGGACTAAATAAAGTCCACATGAAGCCTTGACTTGCTCAAGCATTCTAGATCAAGAAAAGAGAAGAGAAGAGAAGAGAAGAGAAGAGAAGAGAAGAGAAGAGAAGAGAGGAGAAGAGAGGAGAGGAGAGGAGAAGAGAGGAGAGGAGAGAAGGGTTAGATTGAAAGCACAAACAGGTTGACTCACTGACTTGACTGGTTCACATAGCTGACATTCCTACTCACATACACACTCCTCTATCTCTGCCTCGCTCTCTCACTCAAAGATTCCCCCGTAGAAGAAGCACAAAGGCAGAAGGGTAGAGCAGAGGTGTGAGTCAGGTTTGAAATCATTACGTCTGAGTGAGCTGATTGTCTTGGGTGTGCCTGCAGGTGAGGTCACATTGACAGAACCCTCCTGTCTCATCACACACCACCGTCACATACTGGCTCATGTATTCTGCGCTCTCTCGTAGAATTTGAATTGTAGATAAAGCAAATGGGTTCTTTTATTTATTTATTTATTTATTTTATTTCAGAATCAGAATCACCTTTATTGTCATTTACAGTGTACAACGAGATTATATATAGATTATTTGTATCGCATGTTGAATCCATAAATGTTCAGTTTTGGTATTCGTTTTACACTCAGGGGTCAGATTAACCTGTTAAGGTGCCACAGCCTTATTCTACCTGGAGCTCCCGTCCTCCCTCTTTAAATGTGACATATTTATTCTGCTGAAAGCACATTCCACCACTTTTCCATATTTACTACATGCTTAGGCGGTCTAGCCTGTGAAAACAGTTGTAGTGTTTGCACTGGGATTCATCAACAGTGCAGGTCCAGGTGGCGCTGGTGTTTGCCACTTAAAGGTACAGTAGGCAGATTGCTCTAAGACAGCAGGGGAAGCTCAGCCTCCTCTAAAATGTATGTGTATATATATTATATATATATATATATATATATGTATATAAAATGTATGTAAATAAATAATAAATAAATACGTACTGTGTTGTATTTACATTTCAACTGTTCTCTATGGGACGGAATAGTGTAGGTGTATGGTGATTGGACAAATGCAGCAAAATCATCACTTCCAGGGAAGCTCAGCTTCTCTGGGAGTCAATGGGACAGTGAGCGGACACGGACGCTGGAGGAACTGTTGGAAAGGCTGAACCAGTTTTTGATTGACAGCGGAGCCTTTTCTGCATCAGTCCTGTGTGGATTTAGTAAGAAAAGTCTGTAAGAAAGTAAAAAGAACTCTCTCTGCTGTTAGCAGTCCCCTCCCTTGTTCTTTCATCACCTTATGAACACATTTACACCAACAAACAGCCCCTAATCTCACAAGCAGAGTGATTACTCGTGTTACTGAGCAAACACTGTACAGTAGATCAGTGATCGCTGTCAGAATATAGAGTTGTTCAGAGTTTGACTGTTACATTTCACTGACAGCAACTTTAAGGTTCCCCTCGGACCAAATAATGAATTAATTCTGTGTCTCTGACAGCTTTATTGCTCAGATCGAGCGCTGACCAGTGACAAGTGAAACACAACATCTGGTCCAGACACTGAAAATAGCTTCTACATCTGTGCACTGTACAGAGTTCAAATCACCACCACTGCACAATGAAACGAAGGGGATCAGCTAGTCCACTGTGTTTTATGGCTTAACTCAAGCAGCCTGTTGTACAGCACATGGTCACATTAAGACTATTCCACATTATAAGTGAGCTGTTATCTGAGGTCCTCTGGAGACATGTAGAGCTGTGATTCATCACGTTATGTCTTTTCACCACTCAGATCTTGTCGGTGTGTTTCACAAAGATGCAAAGTTGTCAGCTGGGAAGAAAAGGTGCATGCTTTTTTGTTTATTGCTATAGCCAAAACACAATGCTCCTGAAAGACCCACATGATGAACAATGCTGCAGTGTTCTCTCTAAATCTGATAGTCTACAGACATGAAAGAAACAAAACAAAAAATACTAGGGTCTCAGCTACTCAGCGATATCCAAACGTGTCAGACTGCTATTATTGGCATTCACACTTTTGGAATTCACTGTTAAGATGATTCACCATGATGTGTGGAGATTGTTTAAAGGAACAGTTCAGGTTTTGAAAACATGGCTGGGGCGAGGTACTGACACATGACTAGTGCTGACTAGTAATGGCTGGAAACACAGGAAAAACATGATTCTAGCCATGGAACAAAATAATCTACACCTGTTTATATCTATGATATCTTCTGTATTTATTTTTAGTCGTGTGTGTCCTATACTGGCAGCCGTGTTATCATTTGGGATGAGCTCCTCTCTGGCTGGTTCTGACCATGTGCCAGGACCTCATACTTTGAAGAACCTGAACTAACTCTTTAAGACCTATCACGGTTCCTGTTAAGCATTCTCCCTTCTCTGTTATTCCTCCTCCTCAGCTTTTGCCCCCTCCCATCCACAGGATTTACACCTCCTTCTAATATGTTCCTAATCATTTTCGGTACCAGCCGGTACAGGGGCAGCAGCATGTGTGTGTGTGTGTGTACTTGACCCTTACATGCTTATGCAAGAGGCTATAATTACCAACAACAACATGCCTTCAAGACAAGGATCCATAAAGAAACAGAGAAGAGGACAGTGGAAACGTTTCCTTCCAAAAACACATTTCCATTATTCGGATCCCCTGTTGATTCCTCAGTTACTCCCTGTTCTCTTCACCTCTTCCCTTCCATCATCTCCTCAGCTTTTCTTCTCCTCCACTCCTCCGGATGACCTTACTGTCCCTCCATCGCCCCTCTGAACCTCCCCCTCCTCTCTCTGTGCTCTGTGACGATGGAATGTACAGAGCAGAGGAATGTGAGGAGAGTTTAGGGGCTTAGATTGGCATTGCATCTTGTAAAAAACAGCCAAACCATGTTCATTTGTGTTGTGTTGTGTTAATTATGTAGGCGCATGTGTGCAAGATCAGAAATGGAAGTGAGGATTTCATATCAACATTAATTCTCTTGTGTTTTACTGTGATTCCACTGATGACTCGGAGAGTTTACTTGTCAAAAGAATGTAATAACATTAATATTTTAACAATTATTGTTACAAAAGATTTTAAAAATAAATATTGAATAACATTATAAATAATATGTTTAGCCATTGTTGTTACAAAAGAGAAAGCACTCCGAGAGCGTAAACCTCCCCCCAGTCTGCTAAATGTCTCCTGTCTCCCAAGTAAACAATTTAAAATATATATATGTATAAATCATTCCTGATCCATAACAACATTCAATCTAAGCATTGCTTCCTTGGGCCATTATCTGCAGTTTCCTAACAGACAAACAAAGCCAAAAACACAACCTCTCTGGTGGAGGTAATAATACATTGTGACCATGGGTGTTGCAACAGCATAGGCAAAGCATGAGGCCCCAGGCTGAGTGGGGACAGAGCTTCCTCTGTTGTTGTCCTAAAGCTCTGAAATTACCTCCCGTCCCACCTTTCTTTTGACAACTCAGCAGCCACAAGAGTCATGCTCGACCTAAGTTGTAGCTCCATTAATGTGTACAGCAGGTACGATACATACAGAACCACAGCGTGATGCATTTTTACCGTCCATCTCGCCGCTGACTGTTTGTTTTTCTGTGACGTAGAGGTCAACAGGAAACTGATTCTATACGCACTAGCTTATAGAGCCACCTACGGAGGCGGAGTCAGACGTACTCGTCTGTCTTAGTTCTACCTCTGCTTCTGTTATTTTATCTGTAATGTGTACAACGTCTTCTTCTCTGTTTTTTTTTGGTGTAACGCTACAGCACCACTTACAGTGCTGGCATATGGACTATTAAAGCGATTTGAGTTGTTCCAGGGGGTTCCGTGTGGACGGAAATATTTCCTGAAATGATGCCGTCTTTACGGGGAAACTTTTTGAAAACAACAAAGAAAAAGATTGTTTACATTTCTGTCTGGATGTGGCCTTATTGTAGTTTCACTAAAGTGCAGTGTGAAAGCAAACGCTGACTGGCTGAACGTTGAAAGCCCCTGTTAGGTGTGAAAACTGCCTCAGCCCCCCTGTTTATATTGCACGGGGCCCTTAAGTACCTTGAAGCACCCCTGTGGCTGCGTCTATTTACAATACAAACGTATTAAAATGTATCTAAAACACAATTCAGATTTTTTTTGTTGTCTTTGGTAAAACATTGTTGATGATACATTGTCATGTTATTTTGTTTTCAGTAAGTGACGACGTTTCACAATAATCTGACCCAACCCCGAAGGAAGGTACAGTATCCTTAATGCCCCGCCCCCTCTGTTGTGAGCTCCAGTCCGGTCAGGTTAGAGGAGGAGGAGCAGGAGGAGGAGAAAGGGTTTCATAGTCGCGCTCCTCACTCGCTGCACGTCCCACACCGGATTTACAGGACTACACCTGTCGCGAGCACTATGTGTGTTGTCATTTTAGCGTCCGTGTCGTGACACCGGACAGCACGAGACTGACACGAGTGTCGACGTAACATTTAAAAAAACAAAACAACAACGAGCGCCTCCGCTCCCCCACACCGACCGACACCACCAGCTTCATGTTCCCAGTGATATTTTAATTTCACCCGAGGAGGACAGCTAGAGGAGGCAGCAGCAGAAGCAGCAGCAGAAGCAGAAGCAGCAGCAACCATAATTCCGGTGGATGGCTTTAGTGTTTTTTTAGTGGCTCAGCAGAGCAGCCAGCCGGGGAGCGGGATGTCGAGTCAGCACCATCAGCAGCAACACCATCAGCAGCAGCAGCATCATCATCAGCTTCTTGCGCAGCAGCAGGATAGCAGCAGCAGCGACACCAGCAGCAGCGTCATCCTCATCAACAGCAGACCAACCAGCCGGGAGAACAGGATGTCGAGGCAGCAGCAGCAACAGCAGCATCATCTTCAGCAGCAGCAGCAGCAGCAGCAGCGGTCGTCGCTGAAACTCTACGACACTGTGGTGGAGGTCAAGAGCAAAGTGAGTGCCGGGGCTAAATTATGGGCATGTTTGACCCTTGTTTGTTTGGGCGCTAATGACAGGACACGGACGCTGCTGTAGCTCAGTGGACAGCCGTGCTGTCTCTCTTTCTCCACACTCACTCACGTCGTCGACATTTCACGTATTTTCACGGAACATATTCAGCGTTAGCGAGGAGCGGTTGTGGAGCAGCTGACAGACAGACAGACTGACGGCCTGCCTGCCGCGGTGAGGAAGGAGCAGGCTGCCAGAGCCGAGGAGCCGCCGCCGCTGTGTTCCGCAGTCTCTCCGCCTCAGAACATCCACACTGCTGCTTTCAGTACCTCTCTCTCACCCCTCCTTTCACTCTCGTTATTGTCTCTCCACTTTCATCCAATTAGTCGTCCCATCAGGCATTTCTGTCCCTGTGCTGCAGTGTAGTGTTACCTCACTATTGTGTCGGTGAGCAGCAGCAGCAGCAGCAGTAGTAGTGGTGTGCAGACATGCTGCTCTAAGCTGCGTTTGTCTGTCATAACTTGTTTCTTGTTTCTTTCCAATATCTTAACACGAGGCTAAATATTGTTTTGGATATCATCATATCTTGATGTCTGAAAGAGCTAATGTTACAATTTGACAATATTTGTTCATGTCCTTGCAACAGAATGTGGAGCAGTTACCTGCATGTTAAAGCAGTACTATGCAGGATTTGTACCCTCATTTAACAGCTCTGGAGTCACTGTGATTGTAGCAGCTTTGATCCTGAGTAGGCTCTTGTCCATGGACCCGTGCGTACAAGTATCATTCTGCGGTCCTGATACATTTAACAACTTTTATTTTGGCAAAATAAAACATAACATAGTGACGGTCAACAAAAGAAAAAGCTCACTCTCTTTGTTACTCCTAAACCCGCCAAAGAAATTAATTGCTGATGAACCACGGGTTACAAATTACACCTTCAGTACAAAAAAATAGACAAAAACTTCAGGAGGGTCTGGTGAAGTCTCGGGTCTCGCAAGAAACTCAAATCACTACAGGGCACTACACACACACACACACACACACACATAACCTAGCCAGGTACCGGCTATAAGATCAAGGCAGCGATAGCGTTATTTTAGACGTTCATCATGACAGAGTCGGCGAAAAAGAAGCAGAGAAAATTGTTGTTGGGGGAAGCGAGAAAGAGGATATGATTGTGTGACCGAGCGAGGGGCCACACACAAGAACTGAAAAACGCAGAAGCATGCAAAATGGATGTCGACCTGTATGGACATGACTCCACGGCTTATGTTCTCCGGCTCCATTGAAAACAAATGCACATGGCCAGGAGAGGAGAAGGGAGGGAGGGTGAGTCTTTGCTACAGTGAGGATAAAGCAGAAGGCTGGATGGATGGATGGATGCTTGCGGTGGTGTCGCAGAAATATGTACTCCGGAACTGTAGGGGGAGCTCCGTAGAGAAAAAGGCGACTAACAAAGTTCCACTTTAACACAGTACACAGTAAATGTTGACTTTAAAAGGTTATATTTAAAATCAAATCATTATATGTCAGATAAATTACAATTCAACTTCCCCCCAAAATTATTCATCTCTAGTACTGATCTTAATTCAAAACTAATTTAACAAGTTTTCTCCACTTTTAAGTATAATTAATGCTACAAAAGATTTGATACTATTATTTCTTTCAAATTTGAAAAATCTGGTATCAAACATAAAAACAACTAAAGAAATATACCATTTATCATCAAAACTTACAGATAGCTGTATTTCAAATATGTAATACAGATCAACAGCTCATCAACAGCGCCTGATTGGGAATGTTTCTATTTTTCAGCATGACAAGGCTCCTTAATGTACTATGAATACAATGAAATCTTATTTAGAGAGAGATTGGTTTTATCTTAATGAAGAGACTAAAAAATAAATTATAAATTGTAATAAATTGTTGGAGGACTTGCGATCGAGGAAGACACAAACTGATTCACTCAGAACACCCCTGATAAAGTGTCAGGAGTGGCACTCGGTGTGGTCTTCTTCTGCTGTAGCCTACCTGCTTCAATGCTTGAGGTGTTGGGGGTTCAAATATGGTCTTTTGCAGCCCTAAGTTGGTTTAATATGTGGTTATTTGAGGTTCTTTTGCCTTCTGTCATCTCAAACCCATGGAGCCATTTTTCTCTGACCTCTGACATCAACCATGTCTTTTCCCCCAGAGAACCGTGGCTCACTGATTAAATATTTTCTTTCTCTTTTGAACCATTCATCCATTGTCTAGGGGTTTATCCCCCACACGTCGTGGGGTCGTGGGGTTACTGGTGCCAATCTCAAGGCAAAAGTTGAGGCACACGCTGGACAGGTTGCCAGGTCGCTTGTCCATCACACGAGTCATCAACGAGTCAACATATACTATAGAGATGAACAACCATTCATTCACACACTCGCTCACAGTTTAGAGTGACCACTTAACCCTCTGCATGTTTTTGGACATGTGGGAGGAAACCCAGGAACCTGGAGAAAACCCACACAGGGAGGACATGCAAACTTCACACAGAAAGGCCTTGACTGGGACGTGAACCAGCCACCCATACCACATTCAGCGTTACTTAAAATCTACTGTGTGCTCCTGTCACCATTGATCTTTGCCACTTGTTCTTATCTGTGAGCCTGTTTATAGCAGTTGCTGAGTTTGCAACACTTCTTAAGACCTATTTAAGCTTTTCCTTTTGGACTTTTCAGCTCCCATTTTTTCTATTCTCCACCCTGAATGCACTGCCGCGGGAAGTAAACAAAACACAGCTGTGGTAATTGAGTAATTTCTTAAATAATGTGTTAATTCTGGCAGTACTATAATAGTATATACTTACCGGTTCGTTCCTATCCACCAGTATGGATGGCTCAGGTATCATGCTAATTACATATTAAGACCTAGAAGTTTTGGATGAAACGAGAAGACGAGCGCAGTTTATGTGGCACTACGAGCCAACATCTGTTGCATTAGATTCGACTGTTTTAACGTTCTAAACCTTCTGTTTCCTTGTCAGGCTTTGCTTTCATCATAATCTAAATTATACAAGTGGTGGCGACTCCATTCAAGCATTCATTATAAAAAAGTACTTGTCAACATTATTGCATAAAGAACGCAGTTAGTTGAGGCAATAGTCCTGATAATCCAATTATATCGTTGCGTAAAACCAGGCTGCACCAACTGAACTATTTCCAGTGGTTTAATTACGGGATTTAATCTCCACACCCTAAATAATAATTATTATTTCCTGCCCAAGTACATTCAGACCCAATCAAAAACAAACTACAGGAAGTCACATGTTGACATGTTCATGACATTGAATAACGACTGGGGTGTTTTTACACAGGCTGATTTTACCCAGTCATGGATTGTTAAAGGCGACATAGAATGCTTGTATCACACATATATGTTAGTTATGGAGGTCTACTTACATATATTAACTTGTTTTCATGATTAAAATCCTCCTAATCGCTGCAAACGAGCCGATCAAAATATCTCCTCGCTGACGCTCTCGTCAGCCGCGCTGTTTCAGACCAAACAGTTGCTGTGATTGGCCAGCCAACGAGAGCTTTCCTACTGTCCTGTGATTGGCCAGGTACCTGGAAGTGACGTAATAGATAGGCCAGCTCTCAGATACACAGCTCCCCCTCTGGCACGGTGGATGCTCTGCATCTCAGCAGCTACAACGAGACTAGTTCTTCTTCTTCTTCTGCGGTTGAATGTACGCAACCGGATGTGCCCGGACTAGTGCCCACACCGGGAGGCGCTACGGTGGTGAGGATTTCTGATGACGACATCAAATTAAGGAAGTGTCGATCCGCTTCGCAGAGCCCAGGAAAACAATACAACACTATTTTCTCAGCAGTGGCTGAACTGTTTGTTCTGAAACTTTAGGGTTTCATAAACGAGGTAATGACGCAGATACACACAAAAACGCAACGTTAATTGGAGCTTCCGGTCTATGTCACCTTCAAAGGCTGATTAAACAACGAGTTGTTGAATCTTTATCTGGAAAGTGGCACCTCCAGGATCAATTGCTCAGTCCTTTGGTTTTTGCTTTTTTAACTCTTCTTAAATGTGATTGAATGAATTGAATATGCACTGTTTTCTCTTTGGTTATTTTCCTTGACTGACTAGATCAAGAGCTGTGCACCTGCTTGCTGTAATATAGTTGACAGAGATTAAAGGAGGGGTTTCTATACATTTTTCTTCATCAATATACATTAACAGTGCTCACAATTATACAAAGGTAGTGAAAAAATGTGTCATGTCTACATTGTTATAGAACTTAGTGTATCAGAAATAACAAGGGCTGAGCAATTTAGGCAAAATATGATGCTCAATTGTGATTTTTCTGGCAGATATAGTCAGTCATCATCTACCGCTTTATCCTCAACCAGAGGGTCGCGGGGGGTGCTGTGCCAATCTCAGCTACATCGGGCGATAGGCGGGGTACACCCTGGACAGTTCGCCAGTCCATCGCAGGGCCACACACAGATAGAGACAAACAACCATTCACTCTCACACTCACTCCTATGTCAATTTGGAGTGTCCAATTTACCTATCCCCACATTGCATGTTTTTGGACTGTGGGAGGAAGCCGGAGTACCCGGAGAGAACCCACGCACACACGGGGAGAACATGCAAACTCCATGCAGAAAGGCCCTTGTTCCAACCGGGGTCTTCTCGCTGCAAGGCGAGAGTGCTAACCACTAGACCACCGTGTGGCCCTGGCAGATATAGTGATTGATATAATTCTTAAAGTCGGGTTTCAGTTCAATAATAACTTGTGTTGTAGTGTCGTATAATAAAAACTAAAAACTACCATACCCTTAATAAAAGGATTTTCAATTTCAGAGACAACATGAAATTGAAAATTTGCTATGTGCTAATTGCATTGTTTTGTGTGTGTTTTCATTGTCTGCAGTTTGAGGCAGAGTACCGTCGCTTTGCTCTGAAGAGGAACGGTCCAGACGGTTTCCAGGAGTTCTACCACCTCCTCCAGACTATTCATCACATCCCTGGGGTTGACGTGATCCTGGGATATGCCGACGTCCAGGGGGACCTCCTCCCGATCAACAACGACGACAACTTTCACAAGGCTGTCTCCTCAGCCAATCCGCTGCTCCGTATCATCATAACTAAGAGAGGTATGAGGAGAGGACACGGGGAAAATCTGTCCCTGTGTTTCAAATGTGCTGTGCAAGTGTGTGTGTGTGTGACAGAGCCGGGAGCTGCTCACAGCTGCAGGGAAGGTCTTTGTTCTTCACATCAAATGTTTTTTTTCTTTACACACACACACACACACACACACACACACACACACACACACACCACCTGATGATTTTCTGCTTGCCTGTTGTTTTGGTCTCTGACACAGTTTTCATGTACTGTAGTTCTCTCCTGGGTAAATGTGTCTCCTTCATTAGACATGGCAGCGTCAGAAAGCGATGAAATAGAGTCAGTGTTTGTAGAGTTTGTATGTGAGGCTCCAGATGAGCAGAGGGATTGAACTTTATTACTTTGAGGTTGTCATTGGCAGAAGAGTTTTGCACAAAAGTCACCTTGCAGTTTTGCATTTGTTCAAGAGCTTTTGGCAATAATACACACAGTAAGGGCTGGACACTTGGGCCAGTTCCTATTTGAACAGTATCTACTAATAACACACATTTTTGGTGCCTCATGTTTTGGTTTGCTTCTATGAGCTGCCATGTCCTCCACCTCACCACATTCTCCTTTTAGCTTAGGTTTGAAAGTGACACAATTAAACGTCCATCCATCCATCTGGTATGTTACTGCACTGCCGCGTCCCAGTGTGCCCTCTCTTTCCACGTTTCTGTATCTTGCATAATTCATGATGTAATGATGCTTATCTGCTACTTAGCAGACCACAATGGTTGTTCAGAATCAGCGACAGCTTCTGGTTAATCCGATTATCTCAGTGGTCTGGGATAGAGAGGGAGCGGAAGAGAGCTCGGTAAAAGCAAGATATCGGAGAGAGAAAAAGAGGGCAAGAGGAAACTTGCTAAATGGTGTTTAGAAACATACACACACAAAGATATTCTCACCCAACATTTTCCTCGTGATCCTTTATTTTTTCATGAATGTGTGTGTGTGTGTGTGTGTAGATCCATCTCACTAGGACTGCTTCAAAGCCTCATTAGTCTCTGTGGCTCCATGTCAAGCCAGAACAGTTCAGCAGGCAGACATTGCCCAACCTCATTCATTTCATTCCTTCATTCTCTGTGACCTTTACGTAGGGTTGTTTTGTGTGTGTGTGTGTGTTCTTGTATTTGTGGCTTTTTTAGGACCAAAAATCGTCTAAACCATAGAGTTAGGACATTTTGGCTGGTCCACTTTAAAGGGATTTTCAGGGGTTAAGGGTTAGAGTTAGATGGTAGAGGTTAGGGTTAGGCACTAAGTTGTTATGGTTAAGGTTAAATTGTGGTTAGGTTTAAGCATTAACTGGTTATGGTTAAGGTTGGGGGACAGCCATTTATTTAGGCTGTGCAAGCCAATGTGTGTGTTTGTGCACATGCTCGTGTGTGTGTGTGTGTGTGTGTGTGTGTGTGCATGAGGGTGATAGTAGCCCATCTGGTGTGAGACATTAACCACTGAGTGGGATTATTTTACTCTGTAAGTGTGCATTAATCATATCAGATACCCTTATTGCCCTATATAGTGTGTAGAAGGCTGTGAGGAATCTTTTTGATTCAAGATATTTGGATATTTTGGCCTTGTGAGGACTTTAAAGGATATTTTGGAGGCAAATACCTGCCAATAGTTGCCATAGGCTGTTTTCTAATGAGTAAGGAAATCCAGCTGTACCTGAATCTGTTTAATAATGTCATGTGTAGTGAAATGCTGAGTCACACGATGATGTAGCTGGTTAAGTATTTTCCATCAGTCCATTTCATTAAGTAAGTTTTTTTTTTGCAGAAAGTACAGTCGATGATCATGACGTGTGTGTGTGCGTGGTCAAGTGGGGGGTGATTGAGAGACCGAGGGAGAGCAATTGAATGGAAGAACGAGAAGGAAGGACTGGGATTATAGCAGGAAGATAAAAAAAAGGAGAAAAACAGGGGAGGTTGGGGCGAGGGGTTTATCTTCTTCCTACCAGAGAGTGCCACAGAAATGACTCTCCCAGAAATAACAGCATCCCTCACACATACACAAAATACACACACATAAAATACTGCTGCTGGGGTTGCTGTTGTGTGTGTGTGTGTGTGTGTGTGTGTGCGTGTGTGTGTGTGTGTGTGTGTGTGTGTGTGTGTGTGAATTTGTATAGGAATGTGTTTATTTAAGTTTTAGCTGTGAGTGCCAAAGCGCTCCTCCTGCTCTCTAACGGAAATGTCTAAGTTATGGATGAATAGCTGACGATAGACAGCTGAAAATATCCGTGTACAACGTGATGATGATGGGAGGAGAAATCAAATATTTATACATAAGCAGTGAGATGCAAGGATGAAGGGGAGGGAAGACAATCCGAGAGCAGGAGAGAGGGAGAGGTTTTCTGTCCGCAGCTCGTTTTCTCTGCCCTCTGTCTTGAATTCCTGGCCTGCCGTCACAGTCATTATTCTAATGAGCTGAAATTAGTCAAACTGGAACGGACTGATACAGGAGGACTTGTGACATAAGGAAGAGAGTTAATGTTGTCTGAGGTACTTTGGCATGGAAGAGAAGAAGGAGCTGTAGTAGAGCAGTGGTTCTCGAACTTTTTATACCAGTAACACCAGTATCGCAGATTTATTCCCAATAAGAGAATTTGCTTTCTCGTCATCCTCCTCTTCCTCACATACTTCACACACTGGTATAGTGAAATTGGATATGGTCACCTGTCTTTCACTGGCCAACATTCAGAGTAGGGTTAGCGTTAGGATATATCTAATATCTAACTGTTTTTATTCAGCTCGCAGATGCACTTAGCACTCTGTCAGTCAAAGGCTTTCAAAACATGTTCCCACAGCATCACTGAGCACTGTGTGGATATCAGTCAATTATTCAGTTATACACACGGACAATTAGACACAAGACCTCTTGTTTTTATAAGCCAGTCAATGCAGCATGATGCTTATAGCTAGCCACTCACCAATTCCCACAGCATTCACCTGCTCAAGGCACATGGACAAGTCCATAATCAGTTCAGACCAACATTAATTAGCTTTATAGAGGCAGAAGGTGTTGAATTTGATCATTTTACGACCTGCAGCAGCGTTACCTGTTTGCATTTAAGCTGACTGTAGTGTTTGTTGTATGTGGGGAAGCTTTTACAACACAAAACAGATCACATTTACAACCATTGATCAAAATTGACTGGTGTTACTGAGCCTGCTTTCAGGGCCTCATCATTTACAATGGTTGTTTAAGATTATTGGTTTTCACTTTAAAATGTCCAGAAATAAAACATGAAGCTAGTCTGCGATACAGAAATAGGAAGCCTATTTTTACAGTTAATGCACTCGCCTTTCATTTTTGGTCAGGAAAACTGTGACATGATATTTTCATATTGTCCCATGTCGTGGATGTGTTGAGGGTTAATACCACACCCTCACGGCATGAGCTGAGTACGTGTTTCATCTTGTATGCCGTCCCTTTCCCTCCTCTCTACACAAGCTTGTGGACCTGCTCTCAACCCAGCCATATGGCAGCCCCTTGGGCTCCAGATGGTGGGCACTACAGAGTGAGGTCACTGTTACACACACACACACAGAGTTAATGGGAGACTTGTGATGCATTTGGGACAGATAATGGACGCACAAACACACTTGCAGATGATAACTTGCGATATCGACATGAGATCACTCACAATTTTGGTAATGTAGTTCAGGATCTTGCCGAACTCACCTACCATGTGGTAAGCATGAAGGTCACCAGTTCTAATTGTTTGCTTGTTCTCCCCTGTTTACTACTCGTGGGTTAGGATACATACTGACTCAAAATTGACCATATATGAATGAATACATGAATACATATGAATTCATGAATGGTTGTGTTTCTGCCCAGACATGTCCATTATCACAAGCTTCCCCTTATTTCAAAACATAGGACACGAGGGTAAATGTCCCTTGAAGGTTTTCCACAACAGTAGATTTGCCAACCACGAGCAGATGTTAGGGCCAAATCTTCGGTTGTGTACCTGAGCATCATGAGGTTTTTTGACAAGACACCTTCCACCACAGGGCAGTCAAACACCTGCGGTGTTTCCACTGATTCCCTCTGGCATACACATTCAGTTGGACATGAACTGATGAGATTTTGTTGGTCAAAAGGTCAAGAGTCATTGTCACTTTTGCTTTTTGTGAATGTGTCATTGTACTAATACCTCAAAATAATCCGTTCAATTTTGTCCCAAACATTGACTTGGACTCAACTGAACTGATCAGATTTTGGTTGTCGAAGGTCGAGTCTGAAAGAAAACCTCTGCTACAAATGTGTTTGGTAGATTCTCCTTGACCCTTGAATCCTCCTGATGTCTTCACTTCAGTAATATTTTCTCACTCTGAATGTTCAGGGATTGGTCCCCACACAGGCAGAATTCCACAGATACACACACACACATACCTACATACAGTAACAAACTGAACACCACGAAGAAGAGACTCAAAAGCATGACCTAGAAAGAAAGTGACTTCCCAAAACTACACAGGAGAGAAATCGAATCCAAAAGGGTCAGGCAGAGGAAAGTCGCGCTCTAAAGAACTCAACAGCTTGTGCATAAAGAACTAAGACACAGAGGGAAGGAAGCTCACAGACTAAATACACAAGAAGAGGGGAGACAATGAGACACAGGTGAAACAAACCAGGGGCAGAGCAGACACAGGGCAGGAAGACAGACTGTGGAAAGAAAAACACATGAGATATCCTCTAACATTTGGGTTCACAGTGGGATGAATTAACCAGTAACTCTATGGACTAAAAAGCTGTTAAAGAGCAGTTTACGGACAAACTAACTTTTCATTATCAATTATTATTTTCTAGGTTTCTTTGTTTAAAAGGAGCAACAGAAACCAGACACTGTTCCTCATTTAAGAAGCTAATTAATCAGAGAGAAACACTCTAACTGATATATTGATTATCAAAATTGACATGTAAATTAGCAATCACTTAAATCTTGCAGTCCCAGTTGTATGATGCTGTCGTAGACATTACAAGATTAGGCCAGTCTGTAAAATGTACAAGGAATTATAACATTGCACAGATCTGTTCATTAAATGAAAGGGCTGGTCTAGTATTTTAGGAAGACAGTCTAGTGTGTGTGTGTTTGCATGTTTAAAGGGGGCTTTAGCAGTGTCTGTGCCCTCAGGCTTTAGACTGGCTCTTTCCGTTGAGGTCCTGTCTCTGTCCTGCCTGCCCTGTCAGGAAACACACACACACACACACACATTTGCCTAGCATTCGTAGTGAGGACACTAATGCAATGATAATGCATTTCCTAGCCCCTTACCCTAACCTTAACCATTGCAACTAAACTCCTCACACTAACCCTTATCCTAACCCTAAGTCTTGATCCTCAAATATCCCAAAATGCCGTCTCTCTCTCTGAAAATGTGCTCTCTTCCTGTGGTTTATACAGGGTTTTTTTTTGGTCCTCACAAAGATACCCATACAAGAAAACATACACACATGCACCTGCATGGACACACTGGTGTGACACACAGAAAGAATGTTGTTTGAGGAGTGCAGTGGTTCAGGTATTTGTCTCCAGCAGAGATTCTAGCTTCACCTCCCTCCCGTTGTTTGCGCTTTTGTTCAACAAGCAAATTAAATAAAAGCGCTGTAAGACAATTGGTGAGTGTGTAATAATAACTTTATTTATAGAGCACCTTTCCAAACAGAGTTACAGGGCGCTTTATAAAACAAATGATGCAGGGTGTTTAAATGATTTAAGTAGCGGGAAAGCAAATGTAGCCAAAACAAAAACAAATAAATGAAAAGACTGAGTTTTAAAAAGACATTGAGAAAATGATTTGTTCCACCTTTAGTGACAACCCTGGACAAGTGTGAGGACCAAAACTGTCATCATCATTTAATCTGCTGATTATTTTCTTGATTAGTTGTTTGTTCTACACATTATGTTGGTCAGTGTTTCCCAAACTTCAAAATGACAACGTCCTCTCATGTCTTGCTTCGTCCACAAACCTCAGATACTCAGTTCAGTGTCAAGAAAACATATTTACATACGAAACTTTCTTTAATGTAGCAGCTAAAAACATGCCGGTGTAGCCAGACGTCATCATTAAACAGTGAAGTGGAATGAAAGTGGAAGACATGTTGTTTCCCTCCTCAGGGTTATGGAATGTTGTCATTCCAGTGCTGAAAGAATGTAGCTGTGCCTAAGACATTGTTGACATACTGTAGCCATGACACACCATTTAAGTGCGTCTGCAAATATGAATCATACATTCATCCATCCATCCATCCATCCATTCACTCATCCATCTTCAACCCAAGCTCATCCTTTGGCTGCACTCCCACGTACGAGCTTTAATGGTTGACTGTGGCCAATTTCATAGCTAAAGGTGCTATTGTTGCTAAAATGATGGCAACATGGTGTCAGATGTTATGCTAGTGCCAAAATGACTGACCGGTGGTGCCCAAAAGTCAGTTTAATCAAGCTAAGGCCTTAGTCCAACTAAGACTGGCAATCAGAGAACATGCTGAGTCCGTGTATACATGAGGAGAAAACTATAGTGACTCACTATCACTCTATGGATGGATCTGTGGTTCTGTGTGCTCTATATCTGTGTGTTCTATATTTTGGCACATGCGCTGAACACCACGTCCGACTAAACATCTACATGCAGGAGTAATCAGACTATAAATGGCATCATCCAGGTATGTTAGTCCGACTAAGACTAGCACGTGTTTACCTGACCTTTTTAAGAAAACTGCTATAATCGGATTATTTACGTGCATGTAAACAAAGTGACCGTCACGCCTAGTTTGCCGCATAATATAAAGACTTTCTCTGAGTACACAGAAATTTTACTCTCTGTGTACTTACTCATAGTTGCTCTATGGAAGAAATGTATTATATTAAGAGATAGAGGAAACATGTTAAAGTGAAATAGTGGTGGTTGATATGTACAATGTAGTGTATTCACAAAATGCATTTTCATTAACACAACATTAACTAATAATGCAGCAAGTATCGGTTCAGTATTCCCGTAAATATGGCCACCACGCCCCTGCACTGTTTTTAATTGGGATTACAGGAAGCGGTTGTACTTATTTGACATAGTTCATAGTAGTTACCAAGTACTAAACCCTGGGGCAGTGCTCCTGTTCTATCCTGAGATTGGTTTTGGATTCTTTAGATCACTGACTGTGAAATTGGAGCCCGTCCTTCTTAGATGCCCACGAGGATACACATTACAAAAGCAATTCAAATTCTGCTGATTTTGATTCAATGTGAAGTCAGTGTCTGTTGCAGAATGAGGTAACACAACAACTGATGACACAGCAATACTGTATGTGTGTTACTGTGTTGGACAAACGCTGTGTAGGATTTACAGGAAGCAGCAAACCTGCTCCTTCAGTGCTGTTCAGGAGCTGAAACTGAACACACTGCAACAACTCCGGCCACACCCTGATCCTCTGGCACAGGCAGAGTTTATTCAAATAGTTCTTAAAGGCTGACAGCGACGAGGCAGGTGATCTACAACTGACAGCACGGTTTGTTTGGCGCGGGATTCATGGCAACACAGGAACACAACAACACACTGTCTGTCTGTCTGTTTTCAGTGAGACAGAGACCTTGTTGAGTCTGACAGCACTTCTTAAATGAAGCTGCTGTTTGTGATTATTATTCATTTTAATCATATTCATTAGTGTGGACGACAATCTTAAGTGTCTGTAGTTTCACCTTTTAAAGATTTCCTGGGCCTTAGGTTGCACCCTTTGTCATTATTATTATTATTATTATTATTATTATTAGAATAATTATTGATTTAATAAAGGTGTAACTGACCTTGGAATTGCCTGCTTGTGGAGATGAGGCTAGGCCATGCGATGGTGCAGTGGCTAGTATTGTTGGAAGAAGGTCACTAGTTCAGATCCTGGTTCGGCCGAGTGTTTGCTGGTCTGAGTGCTAAGCCCAAAAACAGGCAGAGGCTAATTGGACACTCTAAATTGACTGTAGGTGTGAATGTGAGATTGAACGTTTGTTTGTCCTGCGATGGACTCTTAACACCAATCTTCTCAAACTGGCCCTTTGCGATGTCATGTCTTGTTTTATTGCTTGTGTTACTTTATAATTTATAATTTGCTGTCGTCCTCATGCGTTTGTTTCTCTTTTGGTTCTTTCTATATTGAATTGTCAGTGTGTTGAACCCTCTCAAATCTTGGCTCGAGTGCAGGAACATAAGCTTGTTGTGCTAGTGCTGTGTATATAAAGAAAACACACACACACACGTACTGACTTTCACAAACAGCAACACAAAGTAAGGTGTTGTTCCTCCGCGAGCCTTCGGGGAGTGTGTGTGGAAGTCTTCCAGAACACATTCCCTCAAAGCTGTAATACAATCCAGCTGATAATGGAGACAGGCAACTCTGTTGTTACAGCCAGACTGAAATAGAAACTGGACATGCTTAAAACAGAACGGGTGTGTCAGCTGTATTCTGCGAGCGAAAAGGTCCACCATGGTTTGTTCCTACCCTCGGATAGAGCTCGACAGGGAGTGTCAGTGACAGGCGCACCAGGAGACCCATGTCTTTATAGAAATAAACACGCAGTTACGATGGTGAGGAAACCGGCTCAGTTTTACAGAGGAAACAAACATCAGTCTCCTGTACGGCTGCACATATATTATTATTATTATTATTATTATTATTATTATATTTCCAAATGAGATTACATATCCTGTAAAACCTCTATAGAGAAAGTAACAAAGGAATATTTCACACAGTCACTTTAACTGCAGCTCTGTGGTCTCTTGTGTTTCAACTTCATAGAAAATGTGCCTTTTAACCCTCTGAGACTCAAATACAGTTGCTTTGTATGTAAGTGTGCAGCAGGGACTCACACATGATGGATCAAAGCTGTCATCATCATCATCATCGTCATTGTCGTCTGGAATCTTTTCAATCCCACTACTATCATCGCTGTTTACTCATATGGTTCCCTGCTGGTCATAATCCACAGTGTGTGTGTGTGTGAGAGGAGAGCAAACATAATCATCTGCCACCGAAGAACGACCACGGGATTACAGACTGAGATTAAATCGATCACATCTGGCTTAATCTGCCTCACTGTCTCAGCCCGACACCCCAGAGCCTCCGCTGATGTGACCAGATATTAATCTCGGTCATATTATGTTCTGTGTGTCAGTCATCGACTTTAGACTAGTTTAGATTAGTTCATTTGCTGAAATGTAATGAAAGTAAATATTACACACACACACACACACATAGTGAGCAGCCTTTATTTACTGCAGCTCCAGAGAGCTACAGGCCTGACAGGCTTTTTCACAGGGACAGTTACGGTCAGCTGGTTGTTTTTGTTCGACTGAGTAGTTAATGACTGACTGTGCTGTGTCTGAGATGAAAAATCTAAGAATAAAAGAAAAAAGAAAAGCTGCAAGGTCACTCCGTGAGATTCCATTAATGGTATGAAAGGAAACATGAATCGATGCAGGTTTGATAAATATTATCATGGAAAAAATCATTATTAATTATTTAATAATCGATTCTTTTCTCGATGAATCAAACACTTTTGGTCCTTTAAATGTCAGAAAATGTAGTCCAATGGTTCTCAAACCTCAAATTGATCATGTTCTCAGTTCTATGATTTCGTTTGATATCGTTGATTTGAAGTCTCGCTGTGGCCGTGCGATGGACTGCGCCTTTCACCCTCTCAGCAGGGATTGGCTCCACTGGCCCCCGTGATCCTAAATGAATGAATGAATAGAGTCCTGCTGTCACAGACCAAGCTGCATAGAGAGAAAGAGAGAGAGAGAGAAAAAGAGATAATAAACACAAGAAACAGAGTTCAGAGATGGTTACGCGAATAATGAAATACAAATATTTATACACTCTCGCTGCACGCATGAAATCTGACTCGGAGAATAATATTTCGGAGTGAATTGTTTGAAAAGAAAGAAAAATATTCACGCGTACTGTTCCACTTGATTAGATTATAAAGACGAACCTGCATTGGTGCTCTCTCTCCATGTGAATGATTATCTTATCTTTTATCAGTCTTCTTTAACTCCTCCTCCTCCTCTGCTGCTCCTCCCTGTGAATGACATTGAACCTAAAGTCAAGTAGGGATGGCCATTTCACGAGAAAATCAATATTTATGGGGGAACTGCTCAGCAGATAGATAGATAGATAGATAGATAGATAGATAGATAGATAGATAGATAGATAGATAGATAATTATTTGGCCAGATGAGAATAATACAGTATATAAAGCTGCTTTGTAAGATAGTCTTATCTAAACACATACTAGTGAAAAATGTTAGATTGGTCATAACCTGTCAGATGATATTTGTTTTAAAAACAGACTTGGACTGTGTTGTGATTGGATGCACCACAGTGAGATTAATGGACAGTTTTTCTGCCTCCCTGTGTGTGTGTTGTCTTCTTTAAGAGGATGAACCTGTTGTATTTGGAACCAACTCCCTCCAGAGGCGTAAAAAGGGTCTGGGCTTAACTGGACTGCGCCCCACCGGATCGGGCTCCACCCACTCAAGGAGCAAACCGGGCCTTATGATTGGGCTCCCGCAGAACTTCCGTCAGATCTCGTCCATCATTGACGTGGACATTTTACCAGAGACGCACAGACGTGTGCGGCTTCACAAGCACGGTACCCACAAACCACTGGGCTTCTACATCCGCGACGGGGTGAGCGTGCGCGTGACGCCGCAGGGCGTGGAGAAGGTGAGATCAGTCGCTTCCGACAAGAGGATACATTTATTGTGTGATGTGCTTTTTTTTGAATGTGATCATTTGACACGATGTTGAAACACGTGACGCGTGCTGCTGTAGGTTCCCGGAGTGTTCATATCTCGTCTGGTACGCGGTGGACTGGCGGAGAGCACGGGGCTGCTGGCTGTCAACGACGAGATTCTTGAGGTGAACGGCATCGACGTAGCGGGAAAATCTTTGGACCAGGTAAATATTTGCTCAATGGTCAAAGCACTCTAAGATACATTATGTGTGTATTTGTTACAGTTGTTTTACTATATTTTCTTTTCTTCAGTCCAAAATTCTACCTTGAAGCTGATAATTGTCAGAGATCGTTCCTGAAGTATTTTTGAGTTGTTGAGTTGATATGTGATTTTGCACAATGTTACCACAGAGCAGGAATTCATGAAATAATGGGAAGTTGTGGAAAATTCTCAATACTGAACTGAAAACAATATCAAAAAAGCAAAATAAGAACCCCAGGAAGTACACATTTCTTCCAAATATTATATTTTGCTAAGTTAAAGGAGAAGAGATGCTGAGATCCTCTTGTTATTTTTCAGGTTACAGACATGATGGTGGCCAACAGTCACAACCTCATTGTGACTGTGAAACCAGCGAACCAGAGGAACAACGTGGTGCATCGTGGGAGTAAAACCTCAATGGGAAACTCTGGTTCTGTGGGCTCAGCTGGATCGACGGGCTCGGCTTTGTCACATGACTCGCCGAGCCCCGCCTCTCAGAGCAACCCCATTACCGCGAGGTATGACTTTCACACTTTTAGAAACAGAAGTGAGGCGGTTGCACAAAACATTTACCAGAAATGGGAACCAGGAAGCGTGATTCAACCTTTACCTGTCGTATGTTTGTCACCACAGCAACAGCATCGCAGAGGGCGACAGCGACGACGACGACGACGACGGCGACCTCATCCTGGAGAACGACTGCCTGGTCCCGTACGAGTCCCACCGGCTGAACAACAGCTACAACACAAACCTCAACAGAGACTCAACGAACAACCGGTCGCCCCGCTCCACTGTGGCGAGGCCCCTCCCACAGAGCATCTCGTTGCCCAACAGCGTCGGGGCGTCTCTGACTGACAGCTCGATGACGACGACGTCCAGACACAACGAGAACGCGACCAGTAACAGTCGAGAGAGCATGAGAGAGGACGGCAACGTGATAACACTGTAGCAGGGAGGACTATTACGGGATGTCACAACCGCGGCGCGCTGTAACCACGGTAACCGCAGGTAGCCGCACTCTCCCTGGTAGACGGACGTGAGGCGGTGTGTTGCCGTTGGCGGTGACTGTTGATAGTTTACTTTTAAAGGTGGACTGAGTCTGACAGGACACACACACACACACACAGTTTCTCATCTACAGTCATGACATACGGACTTTTTATGTCTGCAAGTGTAAACTGTTCACCTGTAAGCTTCTGTGAGCAAAAAAAGAAGTACATATACATAGAGAGAGAGATATATATATGAATATATATATATATTCACTGCAAGTGAATGATTTAAATGGGAAAGATTGAGAAATAATTATAAAAAGCACCTGTAAAAGCCATAAATCCATTTGAGGTTCACTTTCAAATTTCTTTTTCCTTTTTTTTTGTCCGAAGTGACAACCATTAAACGATAACCATAAATGTGAATTACTGTGAAATCAGAGCCAGGAGAAGCCGCCCGGCCTAGTGCATCAGGACCCTGTTTCCATTTCAGCGTAAACAGCCTCTACGGCGACAGGTGTCGACGTCGCGGCTGAGAACAGCGAGATGAAATGAAATAACAACAATAAGAGATGAATGTTTGAAGGATGAGCTCAGCGTGCAAAGCCCAGGACAGATGCTTGTAATGTGCACTTTCCAAAATAGCTCTTTTAATGGCAAAAACCCTGAGTTCCAGTCATAATAGTCATGAAGTGGTTAATGAACTGTCAAAGGTGACACAAAAGGGATTAAATTATTAGGTTTTTAACTTTCTTTTTAACTTCCTTGTGATTGTTTTGATTATTTGCTTTTACTTTCTTTCACAAAACCGTTTGTTTTCAGAATATGAGACGTAATATAAACGCGTGGGTTTTAGTCAAACTTGTACTTTTACATAACATGAACTTTTTCTGAAACGTGTATAAAATTTAAAGAAATGGATCATTGGTTCCACAACACACTACTGAATAAAGAGGGTGGTCAGCTCGACTATACTGGTACACTAGATCACACTAGAGCTTATTTTACTGTCTGTTACAAATTATGGAAACGCTTAACTGTGAGTCATGTTTTATTTTATTACCATTTTATTTTTAAAGTATTTATAAAAAAAAAAAAACAGTTTTTCAGAAAAAGGTTCGGGGGTGAGAAGCTGGAAAGATCATTTGATGCAGGTGTTCACAGTTTCATCAAACTTTCACTTATGTTAATAATCAATTATCAATCGATTCCTCATTCGATAAATAGGTCGGCCCTGTTTGTACGGTAGCCCAGAAGGGACAACTGCAACAGTGGCTCTATGAAGGGCTCTTTGTGTTTTATTCTACTTGAGTCGATGTCAACAGGGCTGCAACGATTTATCGACTTTTAAGAACTTACTGAAGTTAATTGCAAGTTTGGGTGTTGTTGTTTTAACTTGTTTAACTGAATATTTCAATTATCAGCTTTCTTTGCCCCTAAACATGAATAATTTTGGTTTTGTCTGACTTTTTTTTTTTTCACGCACCAAACAAATAATTGATTAATGGAGAAAATATGAATCCAAAATAATCATAATAATAAGCCCTACTCTCAGTCATTGCTGTACTAGTGGATAGTAAAAATATGAGAATCAAAAGCTATCGTTTTATAATTCATATTCATAGGGTCGTCTTTATAGTCAAACGGAATGTGAACGGGCAAGAGACGAGATTTGAAGTCTTTTCGGTTTGTAGATTAGGAGGTGGATTAAATCTGAACAAGAGCGCAACGAGGAAAATATGTTTTGTTTTCAATCCCAACGAACACGACAAAATATGACAGTGTGGCAGAGTTTAAGTGGAGTTTCATCTGGCTCATAGATGAACCTCCGTGTTTGTGTGCGTGTGTGTGTGTGTGTGTGAGGCCCCGTGTTGCAGCTCTGGGGGTATTGTGTTACAGTTGTTACAGTCACAAATGTTGGCTGCCTCCGTCACACACTGCTCTCTTTCTTTACCTTCCTCCTTTGTCTCCCGATCAGATTACACCAAAATACTTCTGGCCGGACTTTCAATCTGAATCAGCCTCACGGTTTGTGCGAATGCAAATGACCCTCGTCCCTCCGAGGTCGTCTCTCATGTTAAATATGTTGGCTGTTGGCTGTAACACATATTTAAAATAACATTTTTGTTTGAGTTTTTGTCTCAATGTGCAAAAACCAGCCAAAAAATGGAAACTTAGTGTATGTACAGGTGTCTTTCCAACTCTTTCCTCTCTGGTGACAAAGACGCTGATTTGCCAGCTTCCTGCAACAGCACAAGTGAAATTTACCGTAATAACCACATGTTGGCTTTGACGTGCAACGTCTCAGCTTGCAGAAACCACTGGAATGTTTCCGATTGCACAAACCGTCACGTAATTGCGGTGATGCAAAACGTGTTGTCTGCGATACGCTCGCTGCTGAAGGGTTAAACTTGTGATGTTTGCATTGTATAGTGGTGGCCCATTGTAAAGGTGATAGAAAAATATATCACTTTTTATATGGATCTCGTATAAACTTTGATTTCACTGTCATTTTCTAAATTTAACTGAACCATTGGTCTGTACAGTAATAGCACATACTGAAAATAAGGAAGAGAAATAGTCAACACACAAACATTGTTTCCGTTTTAAAGGCAAAAAAAAAAGTATCTTTTATTATTATTTTTAATTTATAAAGCTCCAGTGTGTAGGATTTAGGGGGAGCTGTCAGCAAAAAAAAAAAACCTACTGCATATAATATTGCAAAAACATAACAATTATGTAATAATTTATTATCACTTGAAAATGAAGAAGTGTTGTGTTTTTTACCCTTATTTAATATGAGGAGTGATTCTTCCAATAAGTCGGCCATGTTTGTACAGTGGCCCAGAATGGACGAATCAAACAATGGTTCTATGAAGGGCTTTTTTTTTACTTTATCAAAGATTGATGTCAACAGTTATTTACACCCACACTAAGAAAGAGAGAGTTTCATTCATGATTGTGTAAAATAGACAAATTACAATTTAATACAATAAAAAAAAAAGAAGCTAGATTTCCTTGACCATAGATAAAATTTTATGTCAGACAAGATTTTTTTAAAGTGTAAAATATTGAGAGTATTTTCTTATTCTTGTACTTTGGAAATTGTACCAGAGAGGAGACGGGGAGTGGAGTCAACACTGTGCATGGACGTGTGTAGTGTTTTGGTTTCAGATGTCAAGATAAAAGATGTCTTTTTACAGAGGACGGTGACTTCATTCTGTCTTCAGTTGGAAAATTGGAAAACCTGGAGCATTCGTTAAACTCGAGTACCACGGGTGTGCGCGTTGTCACAGTCACATTCATATGACTTACCCCAGCCTCAGTGTGTAGCAATGGTGGATCTTATTTGTGGATTTGTTTGCGATGACGGACCAATATAAACTGAAATCTGACATTCTTGATCGATAACTATATAATAACCTTTCAGGATGATGCAAATCAAGTGGGAGGGGAATAAACGAGTCCTCTGCTGGACTCCCAATCTCTTGGGAAGCAGGCTTTAGCTCGCTGCAGGTGAACAGTCTGTATGGAGAGATTAGCATTGGCTATTAGTGTCTGAATTCATGTACTGTTCATATAAATGCTGTTTTTCAACCGCAACCACAGTCTCACCTTTCACGTCCTTGCTGCTCTGGACACTAGAAGCTCCCAAATATAAACGAATTCATCCCTAGATGATAGCTGATGAGAAGCTGGGTGTTGTTATTGGACACATGTGCAGCATCTTGAGTGTGGTCCTGCTTTGCAGGGTCTTCAGGTTGAACTCAGCCAAAAGAAAGAAAAGTTCTGTCATTGTGTGGTTCGAGTCCGAGCTTCTTTACTGTGTTGCACCTCAGTTAGGCACCTGTGGCAGAAATATTCATTACGCTAAGCTGTGCACTACTGATATTCTCAACTGACCTGACTGTTTGTAAAGGAACCCCAGCTGTAGTTACACTGAATAAATACATGAAATACAGTAAAGATCTAGGTATACATCTGTCCTCTGACCTTGTGTGAGGCAGCAGGGACACTTGCAGCGTCACGTGAACATTGCTGTGTCATACATAACCATAACAGGGTAGTGGAATTGTCTGGCTAAGGACGGTGCTTTGTGAAAAGATTGGTTGAAGTTGAAGCCAAGCGACCAAGTCTCCAGGATCACAGGTTGCACTTTTACATCTCCTTTACTACTGATGTGCATATTAATATAATAGTATGAGCTTTTTGGCTATGTGATGATAGGTGTGGTAAGACACAGTTCAGTTACCTGTGGTTGATTTAGGTCATAACAACTTGGGTTAGAAGTTAAAACACCCCACGACCTCGAAATAGAGTCAAAATCTGTGAAAAACAGCATGGCAAAAAAGTGTGTCTTGCTTATTACGTTCCATGTGAGATGATTTTCCCCTCAAACATTTGAGAACTGTAACTTTTAAGAGTGTAACCCCGTCTTCTGTAGCTAAGTCAGGAAATGGCGTCAGAAGAAGAACGACGACAGGAAGTAGCGGGAATGATGGAAACAGCGATGGCGATGAAACTGTCGCTCTCGTAGACACGGTCGCTCTCGCGAGGGTTTGATGATCAAACTGACCAGACGAAAGTGATGAATGAGTGAACCAGTCATGCAAGCATGGACTAGGGTTAGAAATAGCCAGTGGCAAGACACCTGGAAAAACCTGGTTTACTTTCCCATGGTTTACAGAAATGTAAAGAGTATCGGCGGAGTGTCTGCCCTTTACTGAAACAGCAGAAGCTTTCTGGCGCTTCCGGTTCCCAGTGAAACACCTCCCTCTGTGCTTGTGATGACTGTGTCAATGTTGCATCAATGTCTGTTCAGCTCTGCATGTCGTCTGTCTCCGTCCTGACAGCGGGTCAGCAGCGTGGAGATGTGCTGTGTGGTTCAATAACAAAAGAAATAAAAGTCAAGGTTGTTTCTCCACTGACTGCACAAAGGAAGTGCCTTTCTGAAGCGTATGCACTTGTGTCTGGTGCCGTACTGTGCCGACCACTGCACAGTCAAAGCGGCTCGGCGCAGCAGGCGGCAGACAATGACTCAGATGTCTGCTGAAAGTGTCTGCTTTCTGCAGAAGTCTATAACCCAACTGTGAACATCACTCGGACAAAAGAAATGATGATTACCAAATTATTACATTGAGGTAATAAAGTATTACTTGTTTCCTGCTATCCTGATTTCTTGTGTTTTTTTGGATTGATCGGGAATGGTGTGCTATGACTTTACTTTATGAAGTGTTTCGAGTAACAATGGCGACAAAAAGTCGACAAAAACTCCACTTTGGAGCCTCGCAGTGTTGTCATACTTTAACGTAGAGACGTGGTTGAAACTTTAAACGGGTCACAGGACTGGGGACTTTTCGCACATAAACCAACGTTTTGATCTCTTTTACAGTTTTTACACAATCTCAGTTTAAGTTTTTTCCTTTTTTTGGACCTTTTCAGATTTTATAATGAGTGTGTATTGCACCCGTTAGAGTGGCACACCAGTCCGTGAAAATAATCACAAAGATCTCTAAACAGCCCACAATTTCCAACCTACACAGATTTTTTTTACATGAAAAACGTTGCTATGGTTGTTTTCTAACCCTGTGTGCCTGTTCATTTTCATATGACTTGCAGTTTTTCCTAAAATCACCTAAAAGCGCAGAGAGTTCTGGTCAAACCTCCCTTTGGCTCCCATGTTAAAGAAGAAGAATTGTATTTTGTTAATCCCCTTAGGGAAAGTATTCCTCTGCATTTGACCCATCCTAGAATTAGGAGCAGTGGGCTGCTCAGCTTTGGAGTTTTTTAAGAAATGACGAGGGTGATTTTAAAACTGTCAATTCTCTTTCAATATACACCCGTTTTTCACAAATTTAAACGTGGGAGCTCCTGAAACCCTGCTGACGCTCACAAGACCAAAAAATAAATCTGCATCTTCAACCGTTTTTGAAATATGACACCTTTAAAACATGTTGCTTTCTCTGTTTTTCACAGAAACAGGTGTTTAACCCCAACCCTAACTCAGGGGGCGGAAAGCAGGGAGGGGGAGGGGCTTCTAACTTTTAAAGGTTGATTCCACTAAAACACAGCTTTGTCTCAGTACTTTATGTTGTAAATGTTATTTTCACCTTGGCACCAAGAAGAAGGCATGATCAAAATGTCATTATGGAATTTTCTAGCCTTTTTTATTCTTCCATGCTTCTCCTCCTTTTTTTAACGTTTATGATAAACTCAAACATCAAGCTCACCATGGCCTCACCAAACACATTATGGCCATAACTTCTATATCAAACATGTAATTGGGGACTGGGCTCCATCCCTCCCCCATCTGGGACTAAGGGGATGAGAGGAGCTTTGAGTGAGAGGAAAAATCCAGAGGGATTAAGGAATGAGGAGGAGGATAAAAGAATGATAGAGAATTTTTGAACTGTAATCAAGAGTGAAGAACTTTGAGCTGTGTTGAGGAGCTTTGAGCAGCGACGGGGAACTTTGGAATGCATTTGGGAACTTTGGACCGCAGTGAAGAAGGATGAGAAGAGGATGACACTGTGGAGATGAGAGGAACTGTGACAAACAAGTTTAAACTGTGATGAAGACCTTCAAAACTGTGATGAAGAACTCTGAACTGGGCTTGAGAACTTCAACCTGTGGAGGCAGCATTACACCTCTCAGTGTTACAGCCTGCAGGAAATGATTAGAAGAAGAGCAACAAAATGAAAACACATAAAGTTCACTCTGCTACAGAAGCGGTGGAAGAGGTGGAAGCAGTGAGCGGTTCACGGTTGCTCTGCAGAGGAATGTGATCGGTCTCAGGTGATATCCATTACAGGATTAGCTAAACCAAGCATTGCCTCTGTTTGTTTAACTGGGGCTTACAGGAGCTGCTTGTGTGGCTGGAGGAAATGGGGCTTTGTGCGGTGGAGGTTGTGATGAGGACAGAGCGCTCACAGTGTTCAGGTGGAAACTCTCTGCTTCAAAAAGCCTTCATTCATACAGGCCAGTGGTAAGAACCTGCTCACTGCAGCCTGCAGAGCTGCTGCAGCATTCACTCATAACACATCCTCTTCACAGCTGTCCTCACTTCCTCCTTACTAATCCTCTGCACTTCCTGAGGTACCATCTTACCTCCATCTCTCCTCTCTCCTCTCTCTCTGTCTCATTTTCAAGTATCAGCTTCTCAAAATACTCCTTCCATCTTCTCAACACACGCTGTTCACTTCTCCATCTCCGTCCTTAATCACTTTAACCTGCTGCACATCCTTTCCAGCTCGGTCTCTCTGTGTAGCCAATCGATACAATTCCTCTCATACACCTCCACCTATCCATATCCATGTATTTATTTAAATATTTACTTATGTTGCACAAAGTTGTATATTAAGATTATCCTGAACATTTCCGACAGTTGTTTAAATTTCATGCTCACAGTCCATTTTATTTGCTGTGGCAAGAAGTCAGTGAATAGAACTTTTAATAGATATTCTTCTTCTTTCGGCTTTTCCCTTTAGCACTCGCCACAGCGGGTCAGGACCTGCCTGATCGACAATGTTCTTTGTTTAAAACTAAAACTAAAAACTCTTACCGGCCCACTTTGACCAACACTGGACCATCATTAAAAGCCTTTTCTTTTGCCTTTGCCACACGCTAACACTTCACCTCCCTGCCTGTCCCACTTTTTCTTCGCCATTGTCTTCCTTTGGATACTTTTCTGTCCTTCCTCATTCCACCACCAAGTTTCCTTGTTTTTTTTCCTTCATCATACCAGTCGTGGTGGTAACTCCTCACTACCTCTAAGAGCCTGTCACAACTTCTCCCTGAGCTCTGCACAACCGTCTTCCTTTTTCAGCCGCCATCATTTAATCCAGATTTCCTAGGTCATCCTACAGACTGTTACTACGGTGCTGCCTAGCCACGTTCTCCACTGGCTACACCTTGCAGTCTCCTGTCTCCTTCAGCTCACATCTTCTGCATAGTATGTAGTCCACCTGTCAGCTTCTTCCTCCACTCTCATAGTTCACCCTAAGCCCCTTCCTCTCCCTGAAATATGTATTTGCCACAGCCGTTTCCTCTCTGCAAAAGCTACAACCACCTGTTCCAACACCTCCTCATCACCTCTGCTCCCTCTCTAACACTTTATCCAACTTACTCCAGAGCGCCTCTTTCTTCTAACCGACAGCCAATTTGTGGGGAATAAGCGCTGACAACATTCAACATCACACCTTCAATATCTGGCTTCAAACTCACGATTGTGTCTGACACTCTCGTCACCTCCAGAACAATGTTCACACACTCTTCATTCAAGATAACCCTGTTCTCTTGCACACACAATATATCTACCTTCCTTCTCTCCATTATAATCCGCCATCTCTTTCCCTTTACCAGGTTGCCTTCACCTCCACACTCCTATCCTTCCTTCAGTCTCGCTGCCTCCTAACACACCCTCCCTCTCTCCTCTTCCTTTGTCTTGGGCCAACAGCAGCACAGTTTCCATCAGGCCCCCTGGTGGTCAATAACACTGATAGTGGTCGTCGTTTAGCCGGGCCTCGACTGGTCCAGTATGGCAGTATTGTTTTCAATGATCCACTTACTTTCATTTTAGATAAGGTTAAAGGTTATGCAGTATTGCAGCATTATGGATGACATGCAGGAGGTGAAACTCTGAATTGTCATTTTTTTCCCTGCTGCTTTCTCACAAGCTTCACTTAGTTCACTTGTTCATGTGGAAACCGTCATTACTGTGGGTTAGACAGAGCAGCTGTGAATGAAAGTGCTAATGAAGTAAAAGTAGCTCAATACATGTTTGAACAACCAGTGTTCTCATCACTACCTCTTACTCACATAACTTTAATCTGTCCAGAACACCTCTGCAGTATAAACCCACTGTTGTGTGCTGCAGCTGCTACCTGGTGGTGAAAATGACACACTGCAACCAGAGAGACACTTGATTAGTAATCATATAAACGAATAACTAACGGTTCTGATAACTATATAGTGTATTTGTGTGGGTCTTGAATGTGAATATGTTCTGTTTTATTTACCAAAACAAGACGTCTGAGGATATCATCCTTGTAATGTAACCATTCTCCAACAGAAAATAAACAGACCATCTCCCATCAGTTGTTCCTCTCCTCTGCTTTATTTACAGCAAGCTGAAATCTGTGCAAGGAGCACACACACACACTTTATATTCATTATACATGAAAAAATACAAAGAGGACAACTGATATTTCTTGTTCATAAGTTGCTGATGGTGGGGCTCTGGTTCGTAGCACCGCATACGTCTCTGCCTGTCCGATACAAAATGGGCCGTCTCTGCGGTGATGTTCACTGGTGTCTGCGTGTTAATCTGTGCGTAGGAAGTGTACGTCTGTGTGTCGGACATGTTCTTAATGACCATGTGGACGGTGCGACTCAGGGTCGTCTCTCATCTGTCCTGGAGGTAGTGGATGAGGACTTTCTCTTCAGAGTTCAGCATGTGACTGGCTTTACTGAGCTGCCTCTGTTTATCTTCACACACACACACACACACACACACAGAGAGAGAGAGATTCTACATGAAATATAAAGTTCTAAACTGATCATTTCATTTTTTTGAGGTTAAAGGACACGTACATTCATGTAGACGTTACAACCCATGTTTCTCTCCTCCACCATCAACTATATTAGCGTGATCCTGCCTCCTGCGGCTTTAATCAGTTTACATGACAATTAGTGTTTATATCGTTAATGACAGTTGATTATATCTCCATTACTCGAATTAGTAGTTGGGTCCATAAAAAGGTATTCAGTTTAAATGATTTCTTTGTTTTATGGAGCAAAAAACAAGAAATCTTCACATTTAAGAAGCTGAAATATCTGAGGAAAAAAACGCTCAAACCGCCTAATCAATTACCAGAATATTTCGCAAATTAATTTATGAACCGATTAGGTGATTATTTGATGCGACCCTAGAATAATTACTGAATAGTTTCTCCTTTTAATTCAAATTGCACTTGTCATCATGGAGAACTAAGGGTGGGCTGACAAGGAAAGACTGATCTTATTGAGTTCACTGTAAAAAAAAAAAGAATATATAAATGGTGTTTGTGTCCTTAATGAAGCTGTCAACCTTTCAGTTTGAAAAATGCTGCCTTAAGCTGTGGTAAAGTCATTGTCAAAGTGCAGAAAGACACAAAGTGTGTGCTACGAGTTAACAGAGTGCTGCTATACCTTTGAGTACCGCGTACCAGCCATGCAGGGCCTGCTTCAGCAAACTGTTTTCATCCTCTGACACAAACCTCCTGCCAACTGTGGACGACAAAAACACAATTAGACAGGTCTGCACTCGTGTGCTGCTGTGTCGTGTTCGTCAGTCCAGTTTCTCCACAGAAGAAAGGTTGTGTCGGGTGCTGGCACACAGTCAGGACTCGAGAGACACAGAGGCTTGCTCTCGGTGAGGACATGGCTGCCGGCCCAGTTGACACACGTTCTTACACATGTACACCAAAACTGTGCCCTGTGTTCAGTGTCTGTCTGCACTAGAGCTGAACGATTTCATATAAATATTGAATTGTGGTTCATTTGATGATTCACACTATGAGAGCGAGCGGTCATTTTTACATATTTATTTTCATTTGAATAACATATTTAAAATGTTACTGTGTGATATTTGTGCAGATCTGTGAGGAAACAAAGATGTCCCTTTGATGTGTATAGGTTAGGACAATATTTCATCTGAAATCAATTTCAATTTCAATTATTCTGTAAATGTGCTCTTCACATGAACAGTTGGTTTAGTGTCGTCACTATTGTTTTAACTGGTGCTGCGTATCACCACTGATTTCCTGTATCAATTTGATATCATTATCCCATGACAGAGTGGTTATACTCACATTTGCCCTTCAGGTACATCATGGACTGAGGACCCCAGTGTATGTTTAGCTGAGGGGAAAAACAGAGATGGATGACAGCTTGTTTTCACACAAAAAAGTTGGAAGTTATTGGAAAGCAGTAAATCGTGTGAGGGGCTGAACAGTTTTACCTTCTGAGCATGACAGGAGCCCACCAACAGGGAGATGACAAAAGAACACGTCCAAACCACCGGGGCTTTTATCTTCTAGAAGACATGTACAAGCACACTTACAAAAAACCTGAACTATCTTTTGTCACTACTTTTACATCTGTATACAGTACATACAGTCCAAAAATAGTGTCTGTGTGTATTTGTTACCACTTTAGAACATTTTCTGGCATAACAAATGGAACTTGGCAGGACCACTAGTCTGTGTAGAGTCCAAATTAATGCTCCTAATGAAGCAGAACCTCATTTCTGAGGAAATCCTATTTCCACTGAGATTGGCACAGTGACCCTTGTGTGGAGGAAATGGCTGTAGAAGATGGATGGATGAAAAGTCTAGGGCTAAGATTTGAATAGTTAGGTATAACAGCTTTGTCTGTGCAAATGAATAGAAGTGTAAGGTTAATCTAATTAATAGCAAAAATAGCCAATAGAAATATAAATCTTTACTATTGTAACAGCAATTATTCTGTCATTATATGTTGTGCGGACAAATAACCCTTTTTTTCTTTTTTTACAAATTGTTGACACACAATTTCAGTAGAACTTTCAAAAGACAAAAACTCACATTTGACCAAAGATAAAAATTTGAAAGCATGCACATCTTCCTACTCACCATGTCTGCTTGAGTGAGAGTTGTCAGTCCGATCACAGTATGTGTTTCACAGCAATGTTCCAGGCTTCTTATATCTCCCATCAGTAGCTGCAGCGTTAACAGGTTCGATCCCACTCACCGTGGAGCCTGGCGGGACTCCTGTTTACTAGAAGCTAAAAAAACAGCAGAAAAACACAGGCTGACGTCACGGCCGTGATTTGCAGCGAGGAACATCAATAGTATGGAGCTACTGTGGTGGGCTCCATGTTTGTGTGTGTGGTTTTGTTCCACTGAGTAGCAAACACTACAAAGTATTTCCTGTTGCTGCTATTTTTTATGTTCATTACTGGTTTTACCCTCAGCTGAGCATCACTTACCATCTTTATCAGTAAGTGGGTCACATTTATGTTGGACTGTTGATATGAAGAATTACTAGGCCCTCCAGCAATACTAAGGAAGTGCACTAAAGACTTCATTTGAATCATAAATGTTACTCTAAAAAGTGGCCAATTTGTTTAGTTCTGTAAACAGTGCATCCTATTTCCTACAAATAAGACTGAGTGATGGCAACACAGTTCTTTAAATGAAAACATAATACAAACATATGTAATGTTTTATTGTTGTAATGGATGTAATGATGGATACAATTGTGATGTTTTAGAGTGGGGGTGAATGTTTTATAGTCATTTCAGACTTATTATGATTTATTCATATTTATATGTTTATATTGATGTGTTGAAAAGCACATTGACATGAAATGTTTAAACAAATTAAAAAAGGTTACGGTTATTCTGTATTTTGGATTTTGCCTTGTGTTTACAGCTTTGTATGTCTGTTTAACTCTTGTCTTATTGGTATAGTTTCCTTTTCTTCTCACATATTGTTTTGTATCCACGCTTATCTCACAGTTGCTTCCTATTTGTCTGATCACATGATCTGCTGTGATTACCATCACCTGTGTTTGCTCAGCTTTTCACCTGGTAGTCACTGCTCAGTTTTTAGTCCACACTCACCTTTAACTCCAAGCCAGATCATCTTTCCAGTTTACAGTAAGTGTGTATGTAATTGTCCCTTGTGCCAAAGATAACATGGGAAGAAATATCTGGTTTGTGGGGTTTAAGAAACATAGATTCACTTTTATTAACAGATTAACTTTTTTATAGACCAAACAAATAATTATCAGAGAAAATATTCAGCAAGGAAATAATTGTTAAGGCCTAGGGGCCCATTTGTAATGTCAGATATGACACCTCCTGTATCATCTCCAAACAACTCCTCTGTACCTGTGTTTTTTGTTTGAGAATGACAGCATACAGAAAGATAAATGCAATAAATGAAAATAAAAATCTTAAACTCATCTAAACATGCATATTTTTGTGACAATTTACAATTTGCTGAATGTTGAAAGTAAACAATTTAAATGAGGGGAAAAAAGAGGAAGAAACAATTCAGGACAACAATTTAGAAGATGTGAAATGTTAAATTTTTTAAGTGGCAGAGCAATTAAATCACTTTAAGCAAATATTCTGATAAAATCACGTTATCAGAACAGTGCACCGTCAGAGCAGAGCTCTCAGACAAGGCTGTTTTCCCTGTTGCTGGTGCTTTTGTTGGAGACCGCGACTGCTAAGGTTTTAGCAATATTAACAACTCTTGCAAAGTTGGCCATGACACACACTACTCTGCTAACTTCCGAATGCTGCCTCTAACACCAGGCATCTGGCAAGCTCATCAATAAGCATCAACACAATGCCCATGTGTGTGTACAAAAAAACACCAAAACAAAATAGTTTTTCAAGAACAAATAAAAATGTATCAAGTTGAAAATTCACATTACTCAGCAAATAGTTTTACATTAACAACTAAGAACAGAATATAGAGCTAAGAACTGTAGCTGCAGAAGAACAGACGGCTGTGCTTAAACAACAGTCGGCTGAATTTTAAAGTATGACCCCACATACGTCTCCTCCTCAGTGTCATCATAAGGTTTCAGTCGTCAGTGAACATGGCATTGGTAATCTGAGTGAGACAATCATTGAACTGTTCTAGGACAACACGCTCAGCCTGTGCACGGCTCAGCTCAGCACTCTCAGCACTCTCCGCCTGGACCAGCAGAGAGCCACACACAGCCTCCACCACAGCCACGGTTATCACAGATCCAGTCCCTCTGAGCAAACACACACACACATTGACATGGTGATGGACCTGCTCCTCCGAGGCTAACGTCACTCTATCATAAGTAACTGTTTTCATTTTAAATCTGCATTTTAACAATAGTCTTATTTCAGTTTACTGAATCTTTGGGATGCACGATATTAGACTTTATAATATTTTGCCTACTCATATTGCAGCAGATATAGATGTACATTTTGGTCATAAAGCAAAATAAATAAATAATAAATAATAGTTGTAGAGGGCACCAGCATAGAAGTCATGGAGGTACTGGCCTATTTGTTGTAGTCATTAGTCATATCGGCAGAGAATGGTGTTTGACGATATCTAATAAGCTAATACCGATATCGTGCGGATGATATTGTGCATCCCTACTGAATCTACCTCTGACACGGCAGAAATTTCACCTAGTGTATTAATAATATATGCTACACTGCCATAGCTATAGAGTTACTCTACATCTATGTATGATCTTACGTGTCCTTGTCAGACTTCACTTTGAGGATATTGCCAAAGTTTTGACAGCCAACGCACAAACACCTGGCGGCGCATATGATTCCTGCCTGCACACAGACACAACAGATTAAGTCAGTCTGAACATGTAAACAAATGTAACTATCTACAAAATGACTGAAATAGAAAGAAAAAGAATGTGTGTACCTCATAGCACTCGCAGTAGTTCTTGAGGCAACCGGAGCGTTTACAGGTGCAGCCTTTGTTGGCATGTGCTTTACGGCGTAAATACAACTGCATGACAAATGCAGTGATAGTGTAAGAAAAAACTGTATTTGCAACTATATTTAATATAACGTATATCATTTTGACTCCTCAAAAGTGTTTTTTTCGCAACAGTTTTGCCATTCTCTGCGATTGAAAGGCCCACGTCACTGAGCAAAGACTCAAGATCAGTGGTAGCTGTCTGAATATAAAGCTATTTAACAAAAGAATTTCACTGACCTCAGATTTAAGTTTAAACTGTTACTTTGGGGTTTATGACCGATCAAAGATAAAATACATTACACCTCGATGAAGTTAATATAAGAAAACACACTGTCCTCAGAAGTGACAAAAACTCAAGTGTGCTCTGAGTCTCACAGCAGAGCCTGAGGGGGCGCCTGTCATCCCCTGAGTGGTTTCCAGTAGCAGTGCTGCTGAAAGAGATCCACTAATATAGTGACACCCATCACCTTGGCTTAAACACCAATTAGAACGATTCATGCTCACCATGTTTTACTGTATGCTGTGGTGCAAACACCAGCAGCAGGCCACAATCAATAGTGTTTCAGCTGTTACTGACTGATTAGCAGTCAGCTCACACAGCAGTCCACCATCCTTTATCAGCCCACAGCTAGAGAATGAAGTTCCACCGGTATCCGTCACAGTCATACACACTCCTGCTCTCTACAAGGACTTTGTGTTCGTATGACTGTCCACTTCCAGAAGTTTTTTGTATTGTTTTATCAGTTTTCCCAAAATCCTACTCTGCCTTTCAGCTTTGCACCTGACAGAACTCAGAGCGGCACAGCAGCATACTGCTTGTGACTGTGAGCTACAATATGAGATGCACTGAGGTTTTTTCCTCAATTACAGGCATGTGCAGTGTAAACTGGAGACTGAGATGTTTGTACTAATTTAACTGTAACTATGTTTATATTGTTACAGTATGTAGAGTAAAGTACAGAAAAAGGCCTACAGTACCAAAATAAAGATAAATGTACAGGTGCTGACATAAATTCAAATGTGGGCAGTACCTAAACAATACCAATTAAAGCCATAGAAGAGAGTCCCATTGAACTACTTAGTGTGCAGTGTGCATTTCACTAGAAAAAAACTGGTCAATAGTACAAATTATTGCTTAATATCAATTATACTCATTCATTCATTGTCCTGCTACATGAGGATTGCTGGGCTTCTGGAGACAATCCCAGCTGACATAGTTAAAAGGCAGGGTACATCCTGGACAGGTCACCTGTCCTATTTGTTTAAAAAAAATATATACACTATATATTTATTTTACCTCTGAAATTGTGAACACTGTAGCATTTTCATTAATTCATTCACATTATCATTCATATGTATGATTCCATTAAATTAAGATATATTACTGTGTACTGACTCATGTAATATTGGTATTTTACAGTGTTACATTTAGTTAGTTGGTAAGTTGGCGACATCACTGGTGGAGTTACACTTCTGTCATAAAAATACATTAGTTAAGTAAAAATCCAAACCTTAGTTGCCTTTTGACGCTCTATTTCGTGCTTTTCATTGTTGTGGCAATTAAAGCAGTTGCAATTGCTGCACATCACTCCACCGGCAAAACACTCACAGTAGCTTAAAGAGACAATCACACAAAAACACATATAAATCACCATATCATTAAGAAACACACCTGAGGTAGCTGAGAAAGGCATTATAGCATTTAAGATTAGTTTTTCAAATAGTCTACATTGCACACTGCCGGTAATAATTAGATACTGTACTCACCCTTTGAGACAGTGGGATTTCATGCAGTTGCAGGGTTTCCTTGACTTTAATTCACACAAAGTACCAACAGGTCTTTAGGAGTCAAAAGAGAAAATATACCATGTTACAAGTCCACATTAAATAAAGCCCAGGATACAACACTGACACATTGACAATCTACAGGATATAAAATGTAAAACAAAAGTGATTTAGATACTAGATACTAACATTTCATAAATTTTTGTTGCAAGGTGTTGCAGATGACATGAAGTGTAAAATCAATTACTGCTTTTATATTTATTTCTTACTGTTAAAAATGTTGTTTATTCCTTTAAGGTGACTTTTTTTTCAACATATTAATATATTCAAATTCTCTTTCAATTTTGGCCTTAGTTCTCTGGCTTTATCATTTTCCTCAATAAAGACTTGTCATTATTAGAACAATGTAACTGTAATGTCATGGCAGTCTACATGCTTTTAAATTACAGAATAATTGTTGTCTTAATCTGTCACTTCATCTGTCTCATCTCAGGCTTTCTGCTTTCTTCAGAAGCTGCATTTAAAGGCTGTTGGCGACACAGTACCATAACTCAGCTGTCCCCTTTTAAAGACTGGCAAATGACTGGCCTAACAGGTAGGTCCTCCCTGGCCAAACATATCCCAGGATGTATCCAAAAAGTATCAGAAATAGCTTACAGTAGTCATTTTGACAAAAAGGTATCATGTCATTACTGATCTGTTACTGGGTGACAGCAGTAATGTAAAAGGGAAGTCCTCTGTAGAGTATACCAACTTCTATTAGTTTCAGGGTCCATGGTCCTCAGTGTCCCTGAAAACAGGCAGCCCCTGAATTGAGACATAACTTATAGTGGACACAACATTGTGAACTCAGTTCTTACTGTGCTGGAGTCTGGGTTTGCATGTTTTCTGTTTGGTCTCTGGCCTCATACTGGGGAGAAGTGTGATAGTAGTACTGGGGAACCTGTAAAATGAATAGTTGGTAAACAAATTCAGTTAATCAGTGACCATAAAATGGAGATGGGGCTGGGCCACTGTAGCTTTTTTTGGGTAGGGATGGAACAAAGTTTGCCATCATACCTGGCTGGAAGTCCCTTGCATACTTGAATCTGGTAACCACAGAGAAAAAGAGGAATTTTACAGAAACCTAATTAAAATTTAACAAATTCAAATTTAAAATTGGCCTTTGTGCAACAGCTGTACTATTGACTTTTCATTAAACATTAATGGGGAAACAGACAACATTCCTGAGAACAGACTAAGTTTCCTGAGATGTTTGGTCATTGTGGTAACGACACAACAGTAGCAAAATGGTACTTTTCCTCAAAAACTGTGTCATAATAAGCACTGACACATATCAATTGGAAAGTTTTTCTCAGAATTCAGTGAGAATTCAGTGCATTCGAGGAGTGTCAGCCAAATATCTATAAAGAAACTAACCTTCCCCTTGAGCTGGGTTAAGATCTCTGTATGTTGGCGCAGATTTCAAGTTGAGGAACACATGTCCTGGCTCACTGTTGTTGTTAACCAACCAAACCTGTATGCCTTCACTCATGTTACTCAGATCCTAAACAGGAAAGAGGAGTATCCACATAAAAAGAGGACAAGAAAAACTGAACATATAAGTGATAAAGTAAAATAAACAATGGAACAGAAAACTATTGAAGGTTACATTCAGGATTGAGAATGTGCAATTGAGTGAATAAAGCTGACTGTTGGAATTGTCCTGATGTGTCTGTGACGAATAGTGGACCAGTATAAGCAAATCTATAACCTGTGATGTAACTCACAGGCCAGGGAGCACTAAGCACTGTTTGCTGAGTTTGGCATAATGATATCACTGTAACAAACTTAACACCTTTTTATAAGGCGACAAAATGAATAAAGTTAATAATTTACAGTCCTGAAATTAATGCAGTAATAACAGCAGTCTAATGTCTGCGCCCACTACTGTGATCTCAATAACAGCACTGTAATTATTTACAGTATTCATGTAATGTCAGTAATGCTATTATACTGGTAGTGTTATTACCTTTAATGTTAACGCCTTTGCACAGCAGCCAGAAAAAGCACAGGTGTCACATTAAATATAGCTCTGTTTATGTCATGTTAATTCAGACAGTGTGATAGGGACCCGACATTCACAGTGAAACTGGGGGAAGCTTAACTGAACTCAGGCATTATTAATTTGATCATGTACACCTGTGAATTTCCTCTTGTGACGTGCCCATTGTTGCTAGCAAGTTTGTGTAAGCATTTTTAAACTACAGTAAATGAAAGTTCAGACCCTACCTATTTGTGTTCTTCCCTAAAACCCTGAGGGAGTTCATGAAGATAACGTGCAAGTTATAGTTGTCATCAAGCTACATTAGCGTCAAGCTAACCACTTAGCAATTAGCTCTGAAACCGTTGGCTGCTTTTTCTAATTACGTTTGCTTATTACAGGGCTATATGGGCCTAATCACGCAGCGGTTACGTAGTTGACGAATGACTGAATAAAAATTATAAATTTGACAACATGGAAAACAAGTCAGTTCACATTACCAGTTGGTTCACGAGTCTAGTCACTGAAGTAATGAAGCTAAGATGATTAGGCTAACTACTGTGATTCAGCATTTCAGTGAAGGTCTCCTCGTTTAGGCTTAAACAGCGTCAGACATTTACCAACTGATTGATGATGCTTCAGAACTGTTATCATAGGTGAGTAAATGAAGCGCACCCTTTCCATGGCCAGCGAACAGTGTGGCTTTTAAAAAAAAATACTTTTTACTGTCAACATACACAAGTGCAGCCACTTTAAGGAGGAAACATGTTTTCTGTTGGCAGTGAATGAGTGGGGGATAAACTGGATCAATCTACATGGTAAATTAACTGTCGAATAAATGTTTAAATTAACATTTGCATAGGAAGTCTTTCACTATTAAACAAGTTGTTTTCCCCATACTATGTGTAAAATCACATATGATATTATCCAGAATAAATCTACAGGCGTGAGTATACTTCCAAAAACAGTCTCGGCATGGGAATCACAGAAAGAGCATCTTAAATCGATATCAGTTTTGAATTTCACAAGACTTAGAGACTTAACTGATGTTGGAGTTGCAAAAAATATTACCCATTGGTAACTTTTTGTTTTTCTGTCCTGTGCTTTTTGGATTTTGGCTCACTCTGTTCTTCTCAACCTGTCACAGTTACCTGAACTCACTCCACTCCACATCCCACCTGTGCTCTAATTCTCTGCTCTCCCCCAGGTAAGACCTGTAGAACTTTATTTTCCATACTAACCTCATGATGCTCAACTGTACATTATAACCAGTGTACAGACTGCTGTGCTATGCTGGCTTATTTTTGAATGCAGTTTAAAGCCAGTCACTCATACACTGAATTTGCCACAAACATTTGCCCTTTTCCTTTTTTTTTCTTGTCAATTCTGTACCTCATTTGCTCACAGCTCATGTGGGAAGTGCACAAATGAGTCAAGACGAAATGAGGATGATAAATAATCAAATGGGATCCACAAACTGACCCTGAAATTGAATCATTCCAATGTTACATTGCTGTTAAAGTGAATTCCCTCCACATTAAGTGACTGCTCCATAGGAAGAGAAGTGTCTGTCTTAAGATGACTCATATCCACATGTTAGGTAGGCTGCATTCTGCCTGCAAACCTTGGCGCCCAATTTAGTTTGGCAGCTCACATTATTTCTTAAAGTGGCATTCATCAGCTTCCAATGTGAACCAGGCACGGACCCGACCTGGCCCCTGCATGTGCAAAAGAATAACATCATCCACGTCGTAACATGTCACACATAGTAGACTGTAATATGAAAGTAAACAACATGGAAGCCACTTAAGTCAAGCTACTGAAAATTAGGAGAAAGAGTCCAAATGTTACGTTATTAACCACCCAGAGCCTTCAGGTCATTTAGAAAAGGTTTGCTAAGTCAGAACTAAATATCAAAAAGCAGCATCAGTTCCTAAGAGCCACAGATCTGAAACTAAATCAAGAACTTGCGCTGCAAGAATTGAGTTACATATGATTAAAAGATCAGATTTGGGCCACTGGAGTTTTCTGTCTGTATATATTTAGAATCTCTCAATAGACTGCTGAGACCTTTTACTGGCCACTCGCTTTTTAAATTGATGTCTACACCCTGTTTGTTTTTAGTATATTTATGTTTGGTAATTGAGTTTGCATGTTCTTTCCCTTTGTGTGTGGGTTTTCTCCGGGTTCTGCCCTAAGATGGACTGACGATCTGTCCAGGGTGAAGCCCGCCTATCGCCCTATATCAGCGAGATTGGGGCTAGGAAATGGATGGATGGGTGGGTGGAAGTTAGGTTATTGTAAATGTTAATTTAGGAGCAAAGTCATGCTGATCAAGTTGTACAGATGCTGTACAACCTCACTGCTGGAATGGAGGCATTTTGTAGGATGTTGTACGATGTGATTCATCGTGATTGTTTTTCTCATGTGTTATTCACTATTTTTCTCTTTGCAACACTAAAGGCAATTAATTCAATCCATTCAAGTTGTCTAGTAAGTCCAGTGTCTATGTTTGTTTATTTCACACTCTTTTCCTCAATCAGATGAGATTATATTTAGGTGATAATACAGCGTTGGTCCGTCTCACTCAGATGCACTTACATTCGACAAACACACATGGACTAGAGTGGAGATCAAGTTTTATTTACACAGGAGCAGAAAGATCTGATATTTGTTTCAAGGAAAGAACCCATATCTGTCGGTTAAAGAGTTAAAGAATCAGATCTTTGATACGAGGACAAATCCAGAGTCGGAGTGTGAGTGGAGCTACAGAAAGATGAAGATGGTGGGAGCCCAAGGGTATAGCGAGGTGAGCGGCAGGGGAGGCATGAGGAAACCGTTAAGGATTGGCCAGTTCATCTGATGTCAGAGAGGAAGGTAGGCTGTCCAATGCTCCCATCTCTGTAACACACAAACACAAACATGATGTATGTAACGTTTATGCCTTTATACTGTGGCTATAAATATACAGGCAGGGCATTGTAGTCATTTCCTGAAGGTACATGCTGTTTTTTATTCATCAAGTCTTTTGTTATGTGGTTTAAGTCCTGTATTCAGTGAGAAACCTGAACAATCTGACGTCGACTTATAGATATTGATGTGACGCTGTTTAATAATGCGACAGTAGTGTGATTACCAGCACGTTTATGAGGACCCGAGTAAGTTACATAACTATAAACGTCCTCCACGTAGACGAGAGAGTGAGTGGGCAAACTCACCTTTGAGTTTGAGGTATGACAGGAAGTCAATGATCGTGTGGATGACGTCTTCATCTGCTATTCTTAGGGCACCTGTGGAAACAAAGCAGTAAATTGCAGTCGCATGTCATTAGCACAGGAGCTCTGGTAATGACATACAGTATGAGGACATTTCAGGATATAAAGACAAGGACAGAATCTCCTAACAGTTATTCTTCAAATGACAGTGAAACCAATGAACGTCTGATAGAAAACATGAAACTGTCCTGCTTCCATGTGGGGGACGAAAGACAAACCTGTTCTGAAGTCCTCCTCTTGACCCATGTCCCTCTTGCCAGCCAGACCCGGCTTGTCTCCTAGTGTCCTGTGTCCATCTATACCATCTGGACAATAAGGTGTGAACACAGTTGATACAGCCATAAGATTAGCAGAGCATATTTTTTTTATTCCACTGATTACAACCGTCTGTTCATTGTTACTTACAAATTTCAGCAAATGTCATGATTTATAGTTAAAAAATATTGTTCTTTTTGTTTGAATTTGACGGAAATCCTCAGCCGCTCCAGGATTTCCATATCTTATAACTGTGAATGAAATTATTATTCACATCTGTTGGAACTGGAAAATACAATATCTGACTTAAAAATAACCAAAGCCAGAAATGTTCAGGTGATTTATAAAGCAACACTATGCTCCTGTATAAATGAAGAATCTCTGACTAATTGCAGTTTTTCTCAGTCGCTTAGTTTTACATTTCTTACATCAGAATCCTCCACTTGTGCGCAATATATTCACAATTTCTCAGTCATTTAAACATATACAGTAATCACATGCAAAATGGTCTTCATGTCTCTCACACACACACACAAACAATTATATAGTGACTCATTCTGATCATAATGACATGTTCAAATATTTACTTTGGAGAGATAAACTATTTTTGAGCAACTTTGACCGATAGTTTAAAAATGTACCAAAGTGACCGATGTGAGTGGAGCCTTTTTAACTCTCACTCCTTACTCTGCTGAGTAAAAAAACATGAATTAATTAATTCAAGTCCAACTTTCAGTGAATAATCTTTTAACATATAAATAGGATGTACTTCCTTAATTAAAGTCAAAAGATTGTTTTTCTTTTACAGTACTTTGTCTCTGAACCCAACAGAAATAATTACTAGTGCCTGCAGAGGGCACTGCTGCTCAGCAAAACTGCATAGTGTTGCTTTAATTCACAAACAACAGCAACAACAAAACAGTCATATTTCCTTTGCTACAGTATGAGACACACATACACAGTGAACACATGGCACACCTCTATCTAGTCCTCGTAAAAAGGAGCTAAAGGACATTGTTGTACACTTGATTATTTCAGCATTTATTAGTTTGTTATTGTGCGGGTTAATTTCCAAACTTGTACGGACCATCTGCAGGGCTTGGCTCATGGAATTGCAGTAACACAAACCAACAGAAGACATAAAAGCACGTTAAAAAAAAAAAAATAAATAAGATGGATGAGTTGTACTTTTAAACACATGCATAATAATGACGAAAAGAAAGGGGTTCAGATCCTCATCCTATGAGTGCGTCAGCAATTTTACATTTTGGAAACACCGGGTGTTTCACATGTATGTTTGCCAAGGGTTGACTGTACCAGTGTTTAGGTACCATTAGGTACCAGTGTTTTTCAGTCCACACACTTGGTACGTCACTTATGCTGTGAGTGGTCATGATGTGGATTAAAGAGGAGTGATGCTAATTAGCAGAAACATTTTACAGGTTAGCTCAAGTAGTGCTTGAACTCAGTCTGTTTGTGTTGAACTGTAAGTTCTGACATCTAATTAAAATAATTAAAATGCATGGCATTGGATGAGCCCATTAGAGGAAACTAGAATACTTAAGTATTCTACAGTATATCCTACACTGTCAACCACATTGTTCTGTAGTTGAATTGTTAATATTTGCCTCTAAATCTGACAATCCTGCGTCAGGCAAAAGACTCAAATCAAGAGCAAAACTGATAAGTGGCCATGCAATTTATGCAAATGATGGAGCTAGGTGACAAAGGGTCCCAAAAAAGGAGGAAGTCAGTATGACAATAAAGCAATATGTTTATGTGCAAATGACAATTGGCAATAAAGCTCTTCTGATTCTGATTCTGACTAGATGGGTTGACAACATTCCACACATGTAAAAACAATACAAGTTGACCCCTAAAATGCAATAGAAGTATCAAATTAAAATAATGGCAAGATGGTGATGTAACCTAAATTGAGGCTGGTGAGATTAAAGAATTGGGAGAAACTGATTAGATTAAAATGCAATAACAATAACATGCAGAAACCTTAGGCTGAAATTGCTTTTATTTCAGCAAAGCTTAAGCTAAAAATGGGAGAGCATTACAATGTGGTACAATGTGTAAAATGAAGGTGAATCAATTTTCATTTGTAATAAATGGAGGGTAAAATAATTATACTTTATTATTTAAGAGTACAATCACCTGATAGTATAGATTGTTGTTTATTACCTAAACATCTGTTGGCTTTTGATGCTAACTGACAGCTACATATGTAGATTCTCCAAGAGTAGCGTTAAGTGTGAAAGAAGGAGAGAGAGAGTGGAAGACATGCAGTAAAGGGCCCACGTGTGTTAAACATGCGGCCGCTGCAGAGGACATAAGCTTGTTTAAATGCACAATTTAACCGTTATTTGCTACTTCATGGATAGGATACAAACTGCCCGCAGACTAGTGACAGAGTTGAGAGAGCTTGTTTTAGTTTCATATAGGCGTATTAACTCTTTAACACGTTTGCGCAAGCGCACTTTGCATTACCATACTTAAGCAATGGTTTGTGCTATTGGTCTCTGAAAGCTGAGAAGGAAGCCGGCGAATCAGCATCTTTGTCACCAGAGAGGAGAGAGTTGGAAAAACGCTTGTACATAGTTTCTATTTTTTGGCCCGTTTTTGTACATTGAAACAAAAACTCAAACAAATATTGTTTTAAATATGTTTTACACTGTTCAAATGTCAAATTTATCACGCAAAATCTAGTGTTCATGTACATCTACAGATTGTTAATGCACTTTTATAACATGCAGTAAATTGTAAATAAGTGCCAGATATTGAAAGTTATTCTGGAAAAATGGACAAAAGCACTTAATCACATGGCCTGTTTATGGTTAAAATAAGCAGCAACAAAAAATGCTGTATATTTTGAGGCTTAGGTGTTAAAGGGTTAAGTTCTTTCCCAACAAGCGTTTTGATATTTTCTTGACAGTTAAAAACAAATTAACTGAGCACTGTCAGGTTATTAGTGAAATTAGTGAAATCAAACCTCGAAGGTTTGAAGAACAGTCCTTGAAGCTTCAGACTAAAAAGAAGTTTGCATTGTTTACATTTGAATGCTAAACGTGTGCTAGAACACGTACTAGTTCATTCAGAGTCAGCTGATCATCTTACGTGATTTCTGTATTCCCGTAGCAGCCTCTGCATTGAAACCACTTGAAGCTCAGCTATGAAATGACAGCAGTGGAGTAGAACATTTTTATTATTATTATTATTATTGTTATTATTATTATTATTATTATTATTATTAATAAGGATAATTTTATCCTTATTTTATCCTTATTAATTTACCCTAACGTACTTTGTTCCTTGTTTTGATAATCAAGTCAGTGCAAAACTGTGACAGAAAAATTACAAATTAGTCCACGAATGGAGATTGCACGATTTCCTTTGCTTAAAGCACAGAGAGAGAGAGAGAGAGAGAGAGAGAGATGCAGTGTTTGGATGCATGAGGGCGGAGAGCAGTAGGATGACAGACGTCCTGTACTGATGAGTGGCAGAAGCAGCTCAGAGGCGGAATGTTTGGCAGAGCAATTCCCGTACTGACACCAAGGCCCTGCAGCGGCCGTATGTAGGTTTACTATCTTACATTTAGTGACCAGCTCGTCTCTGCCTCTGGCACTGGGAGAATCCTTTATCTGAATTAGGTGATCAATACGACCTGAAACACAGGCAGGAGCAACCTTTACCGGGGCTTCACACACGCACACACACACACACACACACACACTTGGATACCCAGTGGTTACTTAATGTGTCCTCCAAAGGTAATGAGCCAATTTTTAAATTACACTAAATTACCTGACACAGTGGACACGGACAAAGAGGGGGGTGAAAAAACACTGCTGATTCACCAAATGTGAGCTGGACCGTGTCTTTTGTTAGCTATAATTTCATAATTTAACATTTTCAGATAATGCACGTACAAAACCAAGCAAGCATTTCACAGAGATGAGCCACGGGTCCATTACTGATTAAAACGGTACCTATAAGGCCGCAATTTAGCAAGCGATGTACAGACAGTTCATGACTGTTATATGACATTACACTGTGGTAAATGAAGACGTGCATACATGCTACACTTTTGGTTCAAGCAGCAATACTTCACTAGTTTGGGAAATAATGCTAAATCGAGCAGGTTAGGCCAAAACTGATATAATTGAGTCTGATCCTGTCAAAAAATTGCTTTAGTTACTCTTCTGCAAACCATAGGAGACATTCTACATTGGCAACAAACTTTATGACCCTGATAACTTGTGCTTTATTACAGCGCTTGTCTGTTAAAGGTACAATAGGCATCATTTTCTTGGAATTATTCATCAATTAGTGCATAATAACCTTTCAGCATAATGTACAGCTCCAGGTTTCAGAGCAATAAATGCAAGAAAACGCAAAGGGGTTGTCTGTCACGCATGACATGACTGTAGTAGTACTAATACTAATACTAGCACTAATAACCTTTAGGTTAAAGTGAAAATTGTACGAGGGGGGAATCTGCCTACTGCAACTTTAAATATGAGGCTACTGACAACAGGGAAACAGCTCATCTGTTTCTCTCTCTCTCTAAAAACAAGCAGGACACTCTAAAAGCTGACTCATTTGCAGGTTGGTTTTTGTATGGACAGGGGGCACAAACACCGCTCTGTAAATGGGCAGCTGTTTGCAAACAGATTTACAGTATCAACTTAATGGGCCCTATTTTGTATTTATTATTCCTTTACTTGGTTCAAACTGGCACTAAGCAGAGTGCTTTTACGCGTTTTATCATTTTCCACTTTCTTTTTTTATTCCATGTCGGGATTAGAAAAACATTCAGCCTGTTCTTCTCCCCTCAGTTAGCCACAATATTTGAATTCAGAGCTATTCCATCTTAGATTGTATTTTGAATCATTTGAAACAAGTTTCCATTTTCGGATAAATCGAGCACGGAAACTGGAAACAGTTTGTGCTGACTTTAGTTAGTCTGTTGTTAGTCATGTCATGTTATGACATGTAGCAGTATGTATGCATGTATGTATGTACAAGTTTTATGACTCTTCTACAACTGAGAGAAGCAGAGTCAGTTTATATCTACAGTATCTACTGTGTAGATCCTCTTCCCAAAGACATGTGTAAATTAACTCACTCAAGTTTTTACTCCACTGGGTGTCCTAAAAGCAGCCTTGCTTAAGATAACGGACACAAATTGTTGCCTGTGTCATCACAGTGTGTGTTCATATATGTGTGTGGGTCTGTGTGTGTGCATGTGTGTGTGTAGTAAATACTTACGGGGACCGAGCAGATAGCCAGCACTGTTCAGAGTCCATCCACGCTTCTCCTTTGCCTGAAGTGACACACAATTATGAGATCAATCATAACACTTTTTTTTTGATTGCTTTAGGACATGTTCAAAAAAACCTACATCACATATAAAACAGAGCATTATTCAAGTACTTTTGTTATCTGTCAGTGTGGGGAAAAAAAGGGAAATACATTGATCACCAGACAAAATAAAATATTACTCTGTCTTCATATATCTATTAATAGTCTTTAAAGTTTTAAATTCAAGTTTGAAAAGTGTAAACCTTGTTTAAAGGCTGTAGGTTCAGGAATAATTTATTACTTGGTTGCATTAGACATGAAATACTGTAACATTGCAGGACTTAATTTAGAACTACTTTATATTGGTGTCTTTGTCATGTAGGGGATGTATGGGTTTTTGTTATTTATTTTATGTTTATTTTGCTAAGTTGGTTTTAAATCATTTCAAGGCTTTAAAGACCCTGCTTGTGTTGGCGCTTCATGCTTAAGATGATAGATAGATACTACTTCTATATATATACATATATATGTATATATATATAACTTATATCATCATCACCAAATATCATCCTCTACAGAAACCTTCCTAGAATTAGCCCTTTTTTGACCTGGTGGGGACTCAAACCAGAAATCCACCGGTTACAAGCCAAGTTCCCTTTCCACTTGGCCACAGGCTGCCCCCATGGTAATGTTCTCAGTACAACACATGACTTTAAACACGACCATTTCCACTACCTTCCTGGATTAAACTGCTGTTCTTCATCCTTGTATTTATTTGAAATTATATTTTAAACTGATTTATGTTTTTACTCTGCTTTAATTCATGTGTTATACTGCTGTATAATTATTAAATAGTCAATAAGTAAGTTATTAGGGGCACATGTAAAAAAAAAAGAAGCTTCTGACTTCAATTTTTTTGCACGTGGCACTAATAGTCTTCCATAAATGTATAATTAAGACAATTCTCATAATAATCTTTTTACTCTCATTACTTAAGTACATTCAATTAAAAGAGATCACTAGAGTAAATATGTTGTACTTTTTGTATACTTTGCAACTAGTAGTGACTTTAACTTTCAACAAAGTGTATTTATATGAACTTCTTCTCCATGTCCATGTTCAGTGTATTAGCCTAAAATGAAAGTGAAGCTCGTGTCGTGTCATGGACATCTTACCGCAATCACCAGCCCGATGGTCTCAGACAGAGTTGCGCAGAAGATGAGCGACACGCAAAAAATCCCAAAGCACTTCTGCATCTATAAGACACGCAGAGAAGAGGAAAGGAGATTCTGCGCATTATTCATCAGCTCGAGGGAACTTTTTCCAGTTCATGATGAACAAACAAAAGAACATGCACGTGACTCACCTTCTTTGATGTGACTTTTCTGCTCTGCTCTGGATTCAGCTGACTGAAGTTGGTCTCTGTGTCTCTCTGTGAGTGTGTGTGTGTCCTCGGTGTTGAGTCGAAGACTACGTCCACCTTTTATTGTCCCTCGCGCTGCTGTCCGCTGGCGTCAGCGGCTCCTCCTGCACACCGCAGGGGCAGGTCACGAGCACGACGCATAAAGAAATCCTATAATATCATTTAATGACATCATCACATTTTTCTTTGTCTCCCTCGGAGACGTGGGATTAAATTCAAAGAGGGAGAGGAAGAAAAAAATCTATCTGTACTACATAATGTGACGTCTGACTTTAACTTGTTTACTCCAATTAAACATCCTCCTGTCCATATATTATAATATCATATATATTATGACATATATATTATATTTATATATATATATATATATATATAAAATAGTTTTTGACTATTATATGACTAATACATATATCTTTATGTATTAGTCATATAATATATATGATTATAATTTACTCACCAGATTTTTGCTGTTTCTTTCAGAATACTTGTTACGGTTATTAATAGTAGCAGGAGACCAAATGTAGTGATGCATGACTGTAAAATCCTTAATATTATGATAGTAATAAGTAATAACAATAATAATAGCTGTAACTATTTAAATCTGGCATTTATGCTGAGATTGAAGAAATGTTTAGTTCACTGACTCTAAAAGAGACACTGCACAGACTAATACAAGGAAGGAAACAATGTAACATTCATGAAGCTTGCATGGAAAATTAAGAAAATTAATATGTTTGATTAGAACATTTTGATAAAACTTACTTGATCTAAACCAGCATCAGTAGAATAGTGGATCTGGAAGACCCTTTCTTTGTACACTGACACTGTAAGGACAACCTAATCAGCCTCTGTCTTCTAAATGAAGCTCATGAAGAATATCTATATAATATCCCACCCGATAACTGTTATTTACTTTGATTTCTTGCCAAACATCTGTGAGAGGATTTCTAATTGAATTTTAATAATACACACTGTATTTGCAGTTTAAGTAAAACTTACAATCCGTTGATGAAACTTGACACAGTGTAATTAAACAATATTTCATCTCAGTGTGGAGGACACACAGTGGATCTTTCTGACCGCAGTGGGAGCTAATCTGGTTTTGATACCAGTAATCTATTACAATAACCTTCATTAATTTTGGTCCCCAGGCACGATTCCACAAAGCAAGGCCACCAAGAACTGTTAACGAGGAAAATTGCACAGTAAATCCTTCTGAATCTTGACGTCAGCCTATTTGTTTTTCAGGATACATGGCCAGAAACATTCTATTTATTGTTTTTTTTGTTTGTTTGTTTTTTTAATTTTGGATTCCCATTAGCCACCACTAAGAAAACAGCTTCTCTTCCTGCGGTTCACACACAAACATGAAATTTAAAACAGAACCTGTACCGTGTAAATTGTGCTGAAAGAAATATGATTTTAGAACAAAAACCTGCAAAAGGGGTAGTTATTTGTTCCTGGCTGGCTGCTAGCAGATTATATCCACATTTACAAAATAAGATATAAGTCAGATATAGTCTGAGATATTTTAGGAATATGTTTGCTGCTTCATCTCACTATTTGACATCTTTTTTCTGACTGGAAACCCCCTCCCCGCACCACAGTCCATATAGAGTTCAAACACAATATTTAGTGATTTCTGTGTTTTAAATTGAACTAAATAGCACAAACCTAGCTACGGACTTTTATTTTTAATGGTCACATAGAGTGAACTTGGCAGAGCAGTGGACAGAACAATGAGATCAGGTGAATCCTTTCTGAAGACATTCTGTCTGAAAGCCTTACTTTATGCTGCATTGGTTTTATGCACACAATTAGTTTCTTTTAAATCTGATTCATTTTATGAGCTCATTCCAGGGTTCCTACAGGTCCTTGAAACCCTTGAAAGTGTGTGAATTTGAAAAAAACTAAGCAAGGTCCTTGAATGACAAACGTGAACAACGAGATGTTAACAGTTGGGTATCCTCTATCAGTTTGCCAGTGAATCTCAGAGTTGATGTATATCTTTGGTTTGGCAGAGAGGAGAGAGGCTTAGGTCAAGATGTCTGGCTCCTTCCTCTGCTGATACCTAGAATCGACCTTGGGTAGTCGAGTTATCGGTCCTTTTCCCCAGTTAGGTTCAACAAAGGTATAATGAGGGACATTCTGTAGACAAATTATGGGTGCCAGGGTTACACAGAGGCATTTTTGATTTGCCAGTTTCAGCTGGTCTATACTGAGTTATTAGGTTTGTGCTTAGGAATGTAAGTTGTTCATTTAAAGACGGCCGAATATCACGTTTTTCTCTTAGACCATTGACGTGTGAGTCCATGCAGAACAATGAAAGAAAGTAACGTTAAAAGCGAGAGCGCAAATTATGTGATGCCTGGGAAATGAAAATTCCAAGATCTCTGCCTTACCAAAGAAAATGACAAAGACTGACTGAAGATCACATGGACAATCACAGATGCAGAGTGTGCTGCAAATCAATGGAAGTGGACGAGGCGACTCTTAAGGGCTCCCTTGGCACAGTTCACGCGGACCCAACATTCATCGTGCCCATGACGCCATATGCGTCATCAACACGCAACGCAGAACAAACATTTCAACAACATTAGAAGTAGTCACCAAGGATAGTCATCCGAGCCTCAACCTGGCGACCCTCGAACCAGCTGACCCCCTGACTCCCCTGCCCGATGGGCCTTTCAGCTGTGAGCCGCTCGAACCAGACATGTCCAAGGGAGCTGTAGCATCGTTCTCTTCTTCTTTGGTAGGAATGCGTCCTATTGCCTGTGTCCAGACTTGTACCGCCACCAGATAGTGAAGTCAGATACTACAGGAACCTGACGCGTGAGTATACCAGGGTCCACGCACACGTGGCATATGCACAGAAGTATACCAGGGCCTTTACAAGTTGCCCTCCCATCTTAAGCTGTGTCAGCACATTCGATCCTTGAATTTAAGTGAATTGGTCCTGGAAAGTCCTTGAAAAGTCCTTGAATTTGATGTCAACCAAGGTGTGGGAACCCCTTCGTTCAGAATGATTTCATGCGCCTTTGTGGATTCAAGCCCCCTGTGAGCACAAAACAGCCTTTACAGTAATACTGACACTGTTCTGTTTGAAGGTTATTAGAACCCATGCAGGAGCCCAGAGCTACAGAGACACAGTAATCCAATTCATCCCGGATTTTTGTGAGAGAGAACATTCAAAATATATTGAATATATTTGTCATCTTCCCCTCAGTGCTGGAAATAAACACTTGGTGACAGTATAATAGGCAGGTGAAAAGTACAACATAGAGTGGGGAAGCCATTTCATTTTCTCTCTTGCTATCTCTCTCTCTCTCTCTCTCTCTCTTTCTCTCTCTCTCTCTCTCTCTAATAGCACATATCACACATTGTCCTGTAGAAAGACCTTCCTGGCAACAAACAGCAGCTCCTCCTGCCGATTTACTGTTCCTGCCTATTATGACAGTCGCTGGAGTCAGACCTGATGGAGGACATTAGACCCAAAGAGCCGGGACACCTGGGCGGTGAGACACAGCGAGACATAACACGAGCAGAAACAAAAATGGGAATGCAACATGCCAAACAAGTGTGGGCAGAACACAGAGAGACAGAAGTGAGTGAGATGACAGCAGGGAGGAGTGAGCAGAGCAGGTGAAACATGGCAAAGGAGGTGAAGAAAACGAAGGACAGAAAAGGAAAAGGGGAGCATGCGTTTGCCAAGTACCTAGTATCTGAGGAATTATGCCCATATTTGACAATTCTATACCTCTTGTGTGTCCTTTATGCCTGGAAGTGAAAAGTTCATGTCATAAAAACACAATACATTTTGCAGCAGTAAAGTTATGTTAAAAGTCAGTTTAACACCAATTCCGATCAAATCATAGACTGTATGTAATATACTTCCAGTTTCTCAGTGAAATTGATCAAGAAGTAGGAATATATAGAATAGCCACTCGGAGGCAACTCCACTGGTTGCCAAAAGAACTCTGAAGTCTACGGAAATTGAGTGAATTGCTTGTTTCAGCTCTTCTTCAGTAGCACTTGATGCCATCCATCCATATTCTACCACACATTCTACCTCCACATGAGGGTCATGGGTGCTGCTGGTGCCAATCTCAGCTGACATAGGGCAAAAGGCGAAGTACACCCTGGACAGGTTGCCAGTCCCTCACAGGGCCACATAGAGTAAAATTACCATCCACTCTCACACTCACACCTATGGTCAATTTAGCGTGTGCAATATGCCTAATAACTAGGTTTCTATTTAGAGGAAAATTTAAAATAAATCATGGCACATATGAGTGGACACCTGTGGTGACGCCTCTGAAATTCATCAACAAGGTTCCGTACCATGATCCCGATTCTAGAGCCTTCAAAACATGACTTCAGATTCTTATGGGTGACATAACAATCGGTTGCCACTTCACTTGGAAGAAGTGTTAAATTGAACTATTTTATTGTTACTTTAACAACCCTTTTTGTTGCTTAGCCCTAAACAGAGTTAATTTTAAGACTATTGAACAGTGTAGTTGGTCCTTATTGGAATTGGTGTTAAATGGGCTCGCTTAGTGTTACTTAAACACTGCGAGTTTTACTGTTGTGGACTCCTGTTTGAATCAAGCCAGCCCAGCCTCCCAGAAGATCCATGAGGAGCATTAATTTGCTATCAGGGGAGACTAGTAAGAATGGACAACAGAATAATGTGATGATAGTCTTTAAAGAATCTTTGGTGCTGGAACATGATTGAAGAGAAATCAGACCTGAGGACATCTACTTTTGCATAGTGGTCCATAGTTCAGACACTGAATGACCAATGAAGGATCAGGAACAATGAATCCGATGAGATTGTGATGGTGATAGGGAGGAGGAGGTTGCGCATGGCACCAGAGAACCAAGAGCAGAATATTCCTGAGAGAGTTTGTGTTTTCCTGATTCTACTGAAATAAATAAAAGATCGTTATACGGATAATTATAGGTGTCATCTTGTGGATTTATGATCTTCACAATTGAAGGTAGCTCCAGGCTGTTCACATGCCTGTCTTGATCAATCAATCTTTATTGATCAGGGACAATGCAGTGAGAGACATAGTGGGCATTAAGTGCATCTGATGTACTGTACTTTGCTAGTTTGCAGCTCCTGTCCCTGGCTGTTGCTTCACTTTTCTCCAAAACCATGACAGCAAAAACTCCCCAACATATACTTTCTCCAGATAAGTGAAACATTGATTTTAAGAAATCAGTTTTGTCAGCATTAATTAACAGATATTAACAAATATTCAGGATTAAACACACATAATATTTGATGTTTTTCTATCTTCTGCCGTCTGTGTTGTTCTCTTATACTGTGCGTACGCTCTGTACTTTATTGTGTCTTTTCACCTGCTCAGGGACGACAGATGGAAATTAGCCAGATCTGGCACAAATCATCTTTCCTCTTTCTGGGATAAATGTGTTTTGTACACTTTCCCTGACACAGATAGATTTAATAAACTAAACTAAAGTGAATCAAAAGGCATACAGATGTGTGCCACTTCTGGCACAGCTTTGTAACCCAGACAAATGGATGCTAGTGCCTGAAGTATCCCATACATTAAAAAAAGAAAAAGAGAAAAAAAGTGGGGTTTCCTGGCAAAGATTTTTTTTTTTCACTCTTGGCTGATATGTGGCTGTGCTGTAGCCAGATTGTGGCCTTGATTTGGCAGAAGTGGATCACTCCATTTAGACAAGGCTAGACGAGAGCCCCTCGCTCCTCTAGGAGCATAGGCCATTGACGGTTGCCCTCCAGCACCGTCTGTTCTGTGCCGCTGTCACCAGGTTTCCCCATCCCTATCCTGTCAGCTTGGCGTCTGCGTCCAGGTCCTAGTGACATGGAACCCACGGTCATTTTAGAGTGTCCAATTTACCTAATCCCCATATTGCATGTTTTTGGACTGTGGGAAGAAACCAGAGAACCCTGAGAAAACTCACGCACACACGGGGAGCACATGCAAAAAGCAGAAAGGCCTTCTTCCCTACACCATCCGTGGAGCCCTGGAATGCTACAATGTAATGAAAACATTTTTTTTATTATGGTGACCTTGCAAACACTGTCATTTATAATAAGGAAATAGTGATCACAACCCTTGTTTCAGCCAAAAGCACCACATTAGAATGGGCCTCTATAAAAAGGTAACATCATTTTGGTTCAGGAAGGGAAGCTCACATGTATCTGTGGTTTGTAGAAATGTACAATCTTGGAGACTGTGCTGAAGACACTCCTCCTCTTATAGAAGATACATTTCTCACACACTCGATAATTCTTAACCTTATTTGAGGACATGGATCGGTGCAGGCAGGTCAACAGTTTACAGTGCACAGAATCTCTTCATTTCTCACTCTAACCCAATTCAGACCTCCCCGGTGCTCGATATTGACAACAGTAAAACGAGACTGAGGCAAACCAGAGCAGGAAGATCAGGTTCAGAGGCCGAATCAAACCGATTTTAACTTAATATCCAGCCGTAACACAGTGACGTTGATGCAACGTCCGTCACATCCACCAATAAATATCACATTAGCCTGAAGATGAGGCTGCTCATTATACAAAGACAGGTAATCCAAGATCAATGATTTCAATACAAACCCAATGTGAATATTTCAGACGTAACTTTTGAAAGCCTCCTGTGTTGTGACACTTTCTAACGCACGCTCGCTGACCTCATAACAAGCAACTCCTTCAAACGGTGACTCATGTGGCTTATGAGGCTGAAGGCTTCATGGAGTCAAGAGGGTCGCTGAATGCTTCACCAAACATTAGAACTGGCAAGACAAATTGTTTTAAGTGATGTTACGTTTGCTCAGAGAGTCTGTTGTCAAACAAACACACAGTGTGTGTAACCTCTCCTCTGACTTTTGTCATATTCTACTGCATATTCATGATAAAATGCACTTCTGACTCTTTTTGTTTGGTCACATTCAGACGACTAATAAGTCTCTCACAATGGCACGGTGACGCCAAACAGACAAAAGTTCAGACTTTTTTCCTTCTCTTATTTCTTTGCTTGAAGGTGTGACCATAAAAAATAACAATAGTTGTATATTTTTAAATCATTTCATTTAATCTGACATTGCTTTGATCTATTCAATGCGAGTACATTTCTTAGCTCTTGTCTTTCATCCACAGGATTCAAGTCTTCTGCATACACATGAGAAACCTGATAGTTGTTTAAGCATAACTATATAGAGTGGGATTACAAGTCAGCAGATCTCAAGGAAACCCCTTGAAAACAAGATGGTGGATCTCAAGGGGCTTAATCCTGGGGAGAATGAGATGAAACAAAGCCATGAACAAAAAAGCAAACAAAACATTTCAGTTAAAAAAGAAAAATCTGTTCCACCCCCACCAGATCCAAATGCCCTTCATACAATTATATAGAAGGTCAAATAATCGTGATCACAGCAATATTCCAGATATGAGCCTGTTTCTGGGTTTTACTCATCATCAATTCTTCAATCTTCAATTAGTGCAATATGCAGCAACTCGTCTTCTGACCGGAAAAAGAAGGCGTGATCGTATATCACATGTTATGTCCTCCCTCCACTGGCTTCCTGCCCAGTTCAAGGATTGATTTTAACATTTTACAGCTTGTTTTTAAGTTTAAATGGGCTGGCCCCAACCTATATATGTGATCTCAACCTATTCTTGAGATCCCCAAACCAGCTGCTCTTGGATTTTTATACAAGGTGTAAAAGCGTAGGTGATCGAGCCTTTTCAGTAGCTGCACCCTGTCTATGGGAGGTCTCTCCTGAAAACACACCTCTTCCCCAGCACTATGGTCAACTAAGGCTGTTTTATATGTGCCATATAAATAAAGTTGACATTGCTGTTCACACTTCTGGTCTCCAGCATCGTATCTTGCACTTTTATAGTGAAAACCACAGATTATTGACATGTCTGCAGACGTGTATATATTAACCACCTTTTGGCCAGAATGAGGGTGATGGTAAGACGCTCAGTCTGAATCTAGGGGCTTTGTTTGTCCCTCAGCACTGTGGGGTGTTGACTTTGACAGCATGGAGAGTAGTTTCTTGGCACACACTCACCACTTTAACCCCACATCAGTCAGATAGCCACAGTGTTCCTTGCCGTTGTTTCAAAAATAGATCCATCCCTTTATCCACTGGCTGCACACATGTACGTGTAGAGCACTCACTGTCACAGGACACAGCAAGAACAAGATGGACGACGATCACCTTCACACAAAATTGTCGTAATTATTAGACAAAAAGGAAACACAAAGAACGTTGTCCGACCTAAAAGGGATTTATTTGCGAAATATCACTTTAAAGTCAATCTTAAAGCACTTCAGTCATCATTTGAAAGAATATAATGTCAAACAAAAAACAAAATCAATCTTGAGTCAACATCACATCACAGTTTATATCAGTGGTCATGATTTGGAAGGAGCGCAAACAGGGTGGACAATAATGTGGAACAATATCCATAAATCAATTCTCGGTGCGCCTACCTCAAGCAACTGCAGTCACATGATCAGCACCCAGTCAGTACTTTACCATCATGCCTTCAACAGCCTACTTATTTTGTCTCTACTTCACTATAAAAATCAGTCCTCAAACCTTGAACTAACTGAGTTAACTGACAATAAACAGGACGTCACATTAATTAAGCTACAGCTCATACTTAAGAAGCAACAAGACTTTAAAATGATGGGGGATATTTAGCGGACATGGAGTAAAAATAACTAAATACATCCCATGATGGCGGTCAGGTGGAGGAAACCTTACTTCCCTGAATTCCCATTTACCAAGTGGTGACTTTGGGACTAAGGACACACCAGGACTCCAGTTTGATCTGTTCATACCAATCTCTGCTGTCCTCAGCATCAAAGAAGACCCAGCAGCAGCAGAGAAGAACAGACCTTTATGCTCTGAAAAAGGTGCCGAGGAGAAAGAGAACAGGATGTAACCAGTGAGCTATTACAGCATCACTACCGGCTCCAGGAAAAAGGCAGATGAAGAAGAAGGACACAATAGGACAGTCACAGCAGGACACGAAGAAAACACACCACAGAGCATGTCAGTCGAAAAAATTAGCTCTCTTTATGTATTCAGATTTCTAAGTGTTATTTAAAAGGTAATAACACCGCTATTGTGACGGGCAGGTTTATGAGAAAAGTCTCTCATGCAACGTGTCTTGAAGGAATAGTTCAGATCTTATACACAAGGAATTTAAGCCACTTATGTCTTTCTCTTTTGAGAGAAAGACATTGAAATAATGATATTTCATCTCATTTCAAATTAAAAGTGTTTGTTTTGATATGGAACGATAAGCAGTTTACAATCTAAAGATATTTTGACGCAAAATGATTCTATTAAAGATGCTCTAATGGTTATCTGTGTATGTTTGCCCCAGTAAAGGCCTGTGACCTGTCCATCTTCTTGCCCGATGTCAGCTGGGAATGGCTCCATCACTCCCGGTGACCCTCAGAGCACTAGGTAACTGTCGGATGTTTATTTATTTATTTTTTTAAGACCAGAATAACCTCCTCCTCCTGCCCTCACATCAAGCTGAGGTTTTCCATTAAGTAAATCTCAGGACTCAAAGAAGGTCTCCTCATGTGGCTCCTAAATCTGATGCTAAAATGCTAACTCTCGCGGTCATCGCTGCATCCGTGTGATTATTTTGTCATGACTCACGGAAGCATCAGCAGCTTCACTTTGATTCCCTGCTGGTCTAAAGCAAGGCTTACTGAAAGGTATAACACTCACCTATGCACATGATTAGCATTTAGAGAGGTTGGGATCATCCCGGGATCCACACAAACAAAAACACTTTTCTGTCCAATAGAGGCCTGCAGAATCTCACAGTGGTACGCCAAAACAGGACACGGGAGAAACCGCGTACATTTCAGATCACAATGCTATTCCTGGTGGACGATGACACTAAGCGGTTTCCTTGCTCTGTGACAGGAGGCCAGATCAGGACGGAGTATTGTTCAACAGCCTCAGTCCTGTCCATAATCTTCCAAGCTAACCTCTTTCTTCCATCACAGTCATATGGAAATGGAATTACAACAAGAGAAGAGTATATATATATATATATATATATATCCTGTTCTTATATCAATCAGTCTATAAGAAATTTTACGCTTCACCTCACCTTCTCACTCTCAGCTAAGGGGATGCTGTCAATGGTCAGGATTTCACCCGCTGATATCAAACACTACACTTATAAAGGGATGATTTTTGAGGTGTGGGTTTGAGTGGTGCAGACAAATAGTCGACGGATAGTGATGTTGCTGTGCTGAGAGCCAACCTGAAGATACAGAGGCTTATTGTCACTGAAAACATGGCAGGGGACTTAAATAAAAACTGCTTTTAAAAATTTCCTACATCCTGTAAAATCTGCATTTTACAGAATGTTCTTAAACTGCTGCACCAAAGTCCATAGAGAAAACCAGCATTTTAGGCCACGCCCAGATGGAAACGGCACAAAACATTTCAATCCTTTTTTTGCTGGTTTCAAAAAGTTCCCCGCCAAGACGGCATCGTTTCAGAAAATATCTCCGTCCACACGGAGACCCCTGAAACGACTCGATGCACGTATTCACCTAAATAATCAATTAGCTAAACCCCAACAAAATGATTTCAACCCTTAGTGCTCACACAGCATGAATCTGTGCCGCAGGTGCACCCATGGTAAACTGCCGTGGGAATAATACACAACTGAACATTGCGGGGGGGGCGGGGGGTTTATAGGTCACATATTCAGGCTTTGTGTTGCTGAGTCAAAGTTATCCCATTTTTAGTGGTGATATAAAGTAGCAATAATTGTGCAGAAGTCACAAATTAGACCGTGTGTCTTTTGTTTTTGTTCATAAAAACGAGCCAAGTGAACTTTGAACTGTGATGTATTTCCAAAATTTCACAAATTCTACTTTTTGCTCAGGTGTGTTTATGTAGTTGGTGAAATTTTTTTTTGTTTTCTTTCAGATTGCCTATAGGTTGTGCTGAAAAAAGGATATAAGCACATTCTTATAGCCTCTGTATATACTGTATGTTTAAAAAACACGACTGTGTGCCATGATGCAAAATCACTTATTTTCTCTATGGACTTTGGCCTGGGACAATAAGACTATGCAAATCTCAGTTTTCAGTCAGAAAATGCTGCTTTATGGCAAGATGTATACAATGATGAACATATTCTCAAAGATTTAGGTGCAGATTTTATTAAGTGATTAAGTTTGTTTTTTTCTTTGTGTACCCATTGTCAGGTATGTTTTCAGTGTAGATGACCCGTGCGCTGTCAGAGGTTGTGTCAATACTTCATACAGCCACACTTCATGAACTATCACCTTAAATTGTGAGTTTTGCCTCATATACCTGAAAACAATGACCTTTTTTTTGTAAACAATGTTCAAATTTCACCAGAAAAAAGGTAAAATTGTTGTTTCTTTGGCAGAGCAGGCTGATGATAATTTGCGACAATGATATTTGAATGATCACATCTGTAATTTAACAACTATACAGCCATCAGTGCAAATGCAACTAAACATCAAGTCACTTTACTTGATGACAGAACTAGGCCTCGTTGGCTTGCCCCTCCACTAAACCCAGCGCATGTTTAGCATCACCCCCCCGCCCCCCCGCTAATCATAATATGTGCAAATTACACTTAATCACTCGTCATTTAGGTCATCTTCAAATGGAGCCGCATGTCTGCCATCTAAACACATCACACTGTGACATAGCAATTATGTGTTATTTGGGAGGAGACGGTATAATGGCTGCCGCTCTTTGTGAGAACGTCTCTCTCTGTGCTTCGTATGATCTTTGTCGTCTTATATTCTGCCAGTGTTCGCCCGTGACTCTCCAACAAGCAAGTTTGATTATCGAACCGTTTTGAGACAAACAAACTTTGTAATTTGTAAATCTAAAACACACGTGTAGAAAATTCAGGGAGATGGAAATATCATTTTGCTGGTTTACAGCAGACTGTCACCCTCAGCATCTGTGGAGCAGCTCCAGTATGTGTTTGAACTATTATGAATCCTTAAGTGGTTTTCACCTTTTAACCCTCTTTCTCTCTTTCCCCCATTGTTGGTTATGTTTTTGTCCTGGATCAATCAGGATGCGTCACGACCAGTAATTTAGCTCTTTAATCTAATGAGCAACAATTTTTTATAGGTGACTCATATGCTCACACACAACACACACATACAGAGAGTCCTTAATGTTCTGTATATGATCAACGTTGAGGGGATCTGTGTTTCACGTTCAAGATTTTGAACAGTGTGTCTGTGGTGTAGCGTTGAGTCTTGTTTCACCAGGAAACAGGACATTGCTGTAATACCCGGGGTACACCTCTCAATCTGAGCTGAACACACACATATTGTAGCACCCCCTATGGGTGACAGGAAATGTCCTGCCTCAAATTTGACAGTTTTCTCGGGCACTCTTGCCTTTGCAGCAAGAAGACAAACTGGCAGCCACATACATACATTTTTATTGTAAAGTATATGTCATTCCATATCATAACAAGCACGTTTACACTGACACTCTGTGTTATAATTTTAAGATCGCCCACCCTCTACCAAACAGTTGCTTTTTTCCCATGCTCAGCAGCCCCTAGGTCACCCCTGCTTTAGACCTTGATGATGCTATATTGTGAAAATTGCGGGGTACTGTCAAACGACGTTGCCGTGACAACATGGGGGAATTTAGATGTTTTGCCATTAAAGAGGAAAATGTTCACTCTGCACCAGACTTTATCTATCCATCCATCTGTCCAACTATCCAAGTCTTAGTAGACCACCATCAGTTTTGATTTGACCAAACACTGTAATCATTTTTCAATCACTTCCAGATCTGTCTATCAGTCTGTCCATACATCTGTAATCCATCCATTTATTTTACCAAGTTGTCTGTCTGTCTGTCTGTCTGTCTGTCTGTCTAATTTAACTAAACAGTGCCCTCTGCTGTTCACAGGAAATATCAAAAATGTCTGCATAGCCCAGGCAGTGATTCAGATCCTGGGAAAACTTAATCCATTATAATCATTACTGTTGTGTCTTTGTCCACAGTTGTGTGTGTACAGTGTTCCAGGGTCATGATGAAAAGTGATGTAACACAGTCATTGAAAGGGTTTATAGGTCAATAAAAATGATGTGTTAGAAATGATCTATTGCACCTGTGCTTGGATGATGGAGGGGGTAATTATATCATTCACCATGGATTTTCAGTGTGCTGTCCCCAACCATTATAACATGTTTTTGTATGATATGTGGATAATAATAATAACATGAGTCATATTGGATGTTTTATTTCAGTGATGAACGAGTTATTTACAAAGAGGGCAAAACTATGAATTTCTTTTTAATTACATTTATTTAGTCAGCACTCAGTATTCAATTCAATTTCAATATTTTTTTTATTTTGTTTTAAAGTGTTTGTTTTGATATGGAATGACAAATATTTCACAATAAAAATGCAAAATGAATCTAATAATAATAATAATAATATTACTAATAAAATACACAACTCTTGTTACATGATATTAAAGAAAAATGATGGTGTAAATAAAGTTAAATCAAAGCCCGCATTAACACTCCAGTCTGCTAGGTGGCGCAAATACATTTTTACGTTGCCTGTTTATCGCCCGAAAAAGGAAAGGCACGCGAAGCAGCTATTTTGAACCTTTGAGCTTTCCGTCTTCCCAGGAAGCCACATTGAATTATCTTCCACAAAAACAGACGAAAACGAAAGTCCCGTGTTTCATGCATTCCTCACAACATTCTTTCGCTTCTGTGACATAATTTAGGGAGCGGGTTGTTGTTTTTTTCGTGGTTTGGAGGTACGTGTGTTGTTAGTGAAAGGAACGTTACCGGGGTAGGACACACGTCGGGAGGAAACATATTGCGGTGGCACACGTTCATTCTCCTCATCAACAGCTTTTCCCTCCACAATGATGAACTATTCCGATTACGACTCTGACGGTTATTCATCTAATGAAGACGTAGATTACGTCCCATCAGGTGAGGACTGTCACTGCACTTCTCATCTGGACCGTGCTGTACTGTGGCGTGTTTACATTTAAATGGCTCAATGTGACCCACCGGAACAGACATTACAGATATCTACATCCTTGTTGTTGCTCGTATTACACATCAGTCGATGGAAATTACACTTCTGTACGTATTTAGCTCAATATCGACAAGGCAGACTGAAAGTTCTGTTTGACATATTCTGTAATCCAACTCAATTTGAAAATATAATTTGATAAATACTTAGTATACATTATTCCAGATATTAGAATCATAATCAGAAAGCCTCCATTGTCATTGCATGGGAATACAACGAAATTAACTTAAAATGATGTGTGTCAAAACATAAAAACACAATACCTAGGATATTAAGTGATAATTTAATTGTATGGCCACATCATTTTGATTTATCATAATTCCAGTTCAAGATATCTATAACCTCCGTTTAACTAGTGACAACTTAATTTAAAAAGATACATTTAAATGAGGGGAATTGTACAATTAAATTGTAGATATGTAGAATTTGAATTATGAATAGTTGTAGATTAGTTGTTCGATGTAATGACAAACTTATTTGTGGACAAAGTGACATCTGTCTTAGGAGCAAGGGAAGAAGTTATTTAAAATGACAATTGCATATAATGTGTTAGGGCTGCAATTCACAATTATTTTCATAATCAATTAATCTGGTGATTCTTTTCTCAATGAATTAGGTACTTTGGTCCTTCTGTCAGCAAATCTTAAAAAACCTGGAAATGATGATGTCCTTGAATGTCTTGTTTTGTCCATTAACAAAAACAGTTCTGTTTTAATGATTTATGTGTTATATGGAGCAAAGAAACCAGAAAATATTCACTTTTTAGCAGCTGAAAAATTGGATTATCAAAGTAGTTCACAATTAATTGAGTAATTGTTGCAGCCCTACATTTTAAATGTTCATTTTTTTTATGGTAGGAAAATGAATCACAGATACCAAGACATTTATTGAAAGGATACACAAACAGACAAAGTACAAAAAAATTAACATTTGAAAAAAACCAGACAATTCTTGCACATACTATGACACTGTGTGTACTCAGGAATCCAATAACAGGAAATCAGTAGGCCCATAATATCTGTACTACATTAGGACACCTGATCTCTCTATCGTCTGTTTACTTTCATCTACTTCTTTCTCCTTAGATGACAACCTCAGTGAGGATGACATTAATGAGTGTGAAAAAGAGGACCCTCTCCATGAGGATGATGATGTGCCACGTCCTGATGACACCAGCAAGGCAAAGAGGAAGAAAAAAGCCATCAGTATGAGGTGACAGTAATTTGACTCATTTGTGTTTTTATTTCTAATCAAAGATAGTCATCTGATATACTTTTTTTATTTGGTGTTTCTAAAAAAAATCAACAGGAAGAGGAAGAAAGGTGTTCTGAAATTACAGAAGGAAGAGGGGGATGGAGTTGGATCCGAAATGGTGCAGCCTCCACAGGACGAGCTGGCAAAACCCACTCAGGCTGTGCAGCAGGTGGATGAAACAAAACAGAAGAAAAAAGCTGATGACCTCTGGGCCAGTTTCCTGTCTGATGTTGGAACCAGACCCAAGCAGATAACAGATGTCCCACAGTCCACGCAAAGTTCCACGCAGCAGGTGAATGACTATCCACTAATATGTGATTAATACATTTACACCAACACCTCCAGACTCTGAAAGTTGAAATACTGTGGACATTCATCCTGAACAGTATTCACTTAGTATCTGCAGACAGAGGTGTGTAGCAGCTCTTTGCAGCTTTACAACAGTGACCATACAGAATACAGAAACCACTGGCGCGACAGGACTACATGATTTCCTTTTTTTCCTAATGTTTAAAAATCCTTTTCCATTTCTGTGCAAGAACAATTTCGTAAGATGAAACTGCCGTGTCTTTTATATGTGACACAAACAAACTGGTGATGAGTAAAACAGTTGTTTTCAGTGTAACCCAGTCATTAGAATCAGTTAATTAAAAAGATTAGTTCAGTGCTTCCTTCATGACCGGAGCACAGACTCCGTCTGACCCAGTGACTGAACTAAAATACGGCTGAACGGGTTGTGATTCGGCTCACGAACGCTGGCTTTCGGCAGTGCTGTCGCTAAATACACCAGACTCCTCTGTTGAGATTTGAGAAATGTCCTTGCTGAATTTTGGAGATAAATGTATATTTTCAGGATGTTTAGTCTTTTTAACTGATCTACAGTTCGGTATTGTTCAGTTTGATTCTTGTGTCAGATGTCTGAAACACACAGACAGATGTCTCAGGACAGATGTTGATATCAGGGTGAATACCAAATGGAAGGGTTACCAACACAGTCCAGACTACCAGAAAACTAATACTCAAACCTCTTGGATAATTTTCTTTTATATTAATTAGTTCTTTTCATCCTCAGGCTAAATCTGCTCCTTTGACCACACAAACAAAAGCACCAGAACCTGCCAAGGTCACCATCACTAAAGTTTTCGACTTCGCTGGAGAAGAAGTTCGGTATGTCTCTTAATCATTACAGACCTCATGTGAAAAGGTTTTCATCAAGTTTTCTGATGATAAGCACAGGAATGTGGATCATTTTAATGAATCCTGACTATTTACAAGTGAAAAAATAAAAGAAATTGCATCACGGAAAAAATAAATTGAGTTAGGGCTGGATGTTACGTCCAAAGATCTTGTTTGTATAAAGTTTTTAACTCAGTTGACATTGAAAATAATCACAAGAAATGTCTTTCATTGAAGCACAGAAATGTGCTTCAATAAATGGCTTTGTGTTATTAAATAAACTTATAGTGTAATTATGGCATAAAATAAATAGAAGACAATTCAATCCTCAATCAGTTTTTTTTTTCTTTTTTTCAATGACAAATTATTTGTCAGCTAAATGACCTTGATTGATTGCGACAGCCCTGCATGGAGCAAGTAATGTTGCCTCAGACCTGTTTACGTGCCTGTGGAATTCATTCAGGAGCCGAGTGTGATTGTGGGTATAATTCAGCTGATTCATTATGCATGAAGCTGTGTGCTCTGTAATTACAACAGCGTGAGCTTAGTACGTGAATGATAGTAGGAGCCAATCCCCAGAGCCACAATATATGCTACTGACTTTAATGTCTGTCGTTTGTACATTAATGTTTCAGTGACGTTTGGCTAAAGGCTACAAACACGACAGTATTTCAGACGTCTATCTCCTGATTGTGTTTTGTTTTCTCAATTTTTATGGCTCCGTGCTAGGTTTCACCCTCTCCCGCATTCAGGTTGTGCAACTAATGAATATTTTAATTATGGAACAATCTGTTGATTAGTTGCTGTATGAATGAATCAGGGTTTCTCCCTTTTTTTGGATCCATAAAATGTCAGAAACTAGCTATTCATAAATGTTTTGTCCACAAACCAAATTCATATGTTTTACTGTCACAGAGGGGAACAAAATAAACCAGAAAACATTCACATTTATGATCCAGTGTGTTGAAGATGGGATCTATCAACAGTAACTGAATGTACTATTTATAATTTTTACCTTCACATTAAAATAAGCACTGTTGTGAGCCCTACACATCTCCCATCCCGTGGAGCATTTCCTGTTTCACAGGGTCCACTGTGTTGTTCTGCTATGTTTACAGTATTAGAACGAACAAATAAGGGAGTTTTTATCCTACCTGAAGGCTGCTTTAGGTTCTCTGTCTTGAATGGAGTTCATGATTTGGTTGCAATATGCAATGTCACCCCTAGATGTTGCTGAATCCCACACACTAGGAACTAGCTGATATCACAGAAGCTGTTTCATTCAAACTGATACATTGATTATCAAAATAGTTCTGTATATCTATAGATTTAGGTATTTAATTACTAATTGGTTAAATGTTGCAGTCTTGGATGCATTACCTCTGCATTACCTCTGCCGTGCCTTGTTGGACGTTCAGTTTCCACCACGTAAATGAGTCTTGACAGATGTGGACATGAAATGCTACTCGACTGGTCGGCAGACCGTGCACCACGATGAGGCCGTAATTCTAGTTTCTTTTTGTAACTCTGATATCTTGCCATTACTAAATGCTATTCCTCATGTTGCAATGAGCCGTGTTCTGTGTGTAATTATGGCTGCGTAATTAGCATATGTAACGGGGAAAAGCCTCATGATGGATGCAAGTGGTCGTGGAGCCTGTGCGGCGCTGATGTTCCCAGAGGATTTGGGCGGTTTTTCCTTATTTAGTCCTCCTATCTAACTCTACAATGGGATTCCAGACAGATGTGTGGATTTTAACCTTCACTCTGCAGGTTTTTATCAGCTTCTGTTCTTTGATTTTGTGTCTTTTAATTTCTACAGCTTACTCATTCATTTATTTATTTATTTATTTATTTATTTATTTCGTTATAGATGTAAATAAAGCCCTGTTCAGATGTAGAATTATCCTCTTAGCCCTGAGAGATACCATCACAAGGGGACAGTGATTAGTATGAATATTCACACCTGGTATTAAAATGGGACCTGGATTGGTCTCCTGTGGACACTTGTGATCAGATCTCACTTCCCAACATTGTGTGCTAATAAATGTGGACATCATGTTTGTTCACAAAGAAAAAAGAATGTTTTTAATCATTTTCAGTCTGTACAGATGTGTTGATGTGTGCATCGTTGTCTCTGAATCAGCCCGAGTGACGGTTAGAGATAGATATCTTAAGCAGGGAAAACTGGCAGTAACCATGGTAACGGCTCCATGTCACAGGTCAAGTTTAGACAAGAAGATGTGGCCAACTTTTGTGGGTAGATAAGTGCCTATGGCAAATGTGTGTCCAGGACCCATGGTGATGGTAATCTGAGTTCAAATCTTTCTTGAGTCCATTAGTCATCGACTGTGCCAACCACAAGAAAAGGATGACGTGCTGATCTACTTCATTCATTATTTACTGATGAAAAGCCGGTGTCACCGTGAGATAGTGGCTCTTTCAAACTGCTTGTGAACTGTGCTGCATCTATCTGTCTACAGTTTAACAGCCTGTGTGTGTGTTTCCCTATGTGCCAGGGTGCAAAAGGAGGTATTGGCAGACTCCAAAGAGGCTCAGACTTATCTGAAGAGCCAAAACACCGATCAGGAGGAGAAAGAAGAAGAAGAAGAAGAAGAAGGAGAAGAAGAAGAAGAGGAAGACGAACAGAAGAGCTCCCCTGGTCAGCCTGGCACCAGGTAAACACTGTGAAACAAACACTCACCCAACCCCACACCAATATGTTGTTTAAGTTTGTTTTTTTGGCATTACCACAGCTTAGCAGCTGCAGTGAGGCCAGTATGTACGTGTTTTCCCTTCATACAGTATGCTTCTTTGCCCACACTTCTTAATACCTTGTGTTGCCATGGCGACAAGTCATTTGGGATGTGTGGCTCTTCCCTCCTGAACCCCAGACAGGAAACAGGAAATCAGCTGCCAACAGACAGGAAGTACAGTGCATCCACAAGCTATTTCCTATTTATCTCAATCCAGTGTGTGTGTCTGTGCGAGAGAGTGTGTGTCTCTTAGAGAGCGAGAGAGAAAACACAGAGCACAACAGGAAAGAGCCATCAGCACCACTCCCTCGTTAACCTTTTACACACACACAGATAGAGCTTGTAAAGTAAGTTGTTTATTTGATGCAGATTGAGTTGATAATGCAGCTGTTATGTAAACGTCACAGTAGCAGCCTTTAGTTTGAAGGCTCTCTCCTCCTGCTGTAGGAACTCTGCTGTCTTCTTTCTGACTGTTCCTTTAATTCAATATTACATTACATTACATGTCATTTAGCAGACGCTTTAATCCAAAGCGTCTTACAATAAGTGCATTTAAACATTTGGGTACAAATAAGAGCTAGAAGTAAGAAAGAGCTTCAAGTAAGCTCAATATAGTCAACGATTACAATTAGGGATGGAACGATACCACTTTTTTTGTGTCCCTAATTACAATATAGTGAAATGGTGTCACATGATTTCTCTCAAATGTTAGCCTTACTGAAATGGACACTTTCTGGCGTCACGGGTGTGTTGTTCACATGTGCCACATTCAGATTCAAGCATGTATCCCAAACGGGCCAAATCGAATGAAGCCACTTACGTCGGGGTTGATAGACCAGATGAAAAGCCTCAGCTGTGGCTTGAGTGGAAGCTCACTCTTTAAGTTCTCAGTCTATTCATGGACTGGAAGGAAATCAGAGCCTGCACAATGGCATGGGTTCACACACACACATATTCACACAATCACACAGCTGGCGTGGCTTGGTTTGGCTTCGAAAGGAAACGGCACGGACCAGGACATATTCATGATAAAAAGAGGTGAACCAAAATGTTCAGTGATATGTGTCTGACCGTAAAACATTTTTGCTGATAATGCAGTTGAGGTACTGACAGAGTCGGTGCTGATTACATGCCCCCTGATCCTAGAACTGGCAAAACACAGACATGTGCGCAATTAGGGAAAACACAACTGTCAGCAGGGACATCTTTGTTTTTTTTACCTTTTTTTTTATCTGCATTTTTAGCTCACTTAGTAGTAGATGAGGAAGTTGCCAAAGTCACAAAAAAAGCAGCAGTGGATTTAACAACCACTGTGTAGAATACTGTGAAATCACTGATTCTGCGAGTGGTTCACACAAACTTCAGTTTGTTGTTAAGGAAAAGGCTGTTAAACAGTGAGACGTAGTGAAGATAATTCCTGAAATTCAAATGTATTAGGCGAGCGTTTTGTTAAGTTGCAAAAAGCTGTTATTTGTGGCTTCTCTGCTAGCAGCTATGTCTTCACTGAGGGGATGTTTGCATGTCTCTGGCTAGTTCTCGGCACAGTGGAGTCAGTGCTATGTGTCAAATCCTCATACAACCATACTTCAAAAACCCTGAACTACCATTTTAAATAATGGAACTATTTCATTTAATTGCCCTCCTAGATGTTTTTTTTTTATTGCTGTGTTTCATCTTTTTGGTGCAAATTAGTTGGGGCGTTCTGCTCAGACTTTTGGCTGAAAACTAACATGTTCCCACTTTGGTGATGTGGTTTTTGGGCTTAACGACAAACTCATCCCTGATGGATGCTCACACCAGTCTCATGAAGAATTCACCGCCTCCAGATACATCTTATGAATAACAGCCAGTGGCGCTAAAGCTCCACTCGAGTGCTAGTTAACCACAGCAGAAGAAGCACAGTCGGATGTCAGTAAAAGAATGCCAGACAAACAACTGATGCTGATATTTGTTTTTTTATATTTTTATTTAACCAATGAGAATAATGCAAAAATAATTGCTGTTAGACATTGGAACGAATAATTGTGATCACACGATGAGATAATTGGCTCATGTGTTGACACAATCCCAAATGAATCCGCGCATATTTAAAGTATCTGTCCTCACAGCAGCAATAAAATAATCTAAACATAGTTTGGAATTTTAGCCCTCGGTTGATTTTCATTGGATGAGCAAAGCTAACATCAACACGCTGCAATTTAAGTGCATTAATGTGAGGTTGTCATGGCCGTGTGTAATTGTGGAATACCAAAATGACTGGTGTTTAAATGGTTCACAGTAATTAACAACGTCTGTATCCAGTCATGCAGCGGTAAATGAAAAGCTCAGTCTGCTGTGGCCTCCAGTGGGACATCATTATGCCTTCACGGGATGATTTATAGGTTTGTCTTAAAGAGAAACTCTCCTCATGCTGCCACCAGCACTTAACAACTCACTAAATGTGTGTATACGACACATTCCATGCCATAAAACAATCAGTGAGGTGTGAGGCCAGTGGTGATCCAGTAATGAAAGTGTAATGACGGACAAACTGTGAGCGCAGTGAACATTAGCTGATTGAAAAAAAGGACGAGCACAGGCAGATGCGTCAGTCCAAGTCTTTTTATTGATATTTATACATAGAGAGATAATGTACAAAGTATATAAATTCAGTAGCATGGGATAACAGAAACAATATAAGTATAAACATCATACCCCCCCTCCCACCCTCGCTCCAACAGAGCCCCGTCCCTGCAACAATATTACTGTACCATTCAACAGCCTAGTATTGATTGAACTTATGCAATCACTTATATTATACAGACACAATAATATGATACATAAGTAAATGGAAAAAATAAATAAAAATCAAAAACGGTCCTTATGGGTTTCAAATTATACACAATACAGGATCAGTCATATAAGACACCAATATATAGGTCGTAAGTCAAAGACCTTCTTTATTTTCAGGTTACTTTGCTCCACATACAAAGAATAATTTTGTTCTGTGGACAAAACGAGACATTTGAGAAAATAATAATTTTTTGGACCAAGCGACTAATCAATAAATTGATCGAATAATCATTAATTGCAGCCCTAAATGCTGAAAATGTGTTGCCAGTGTTGGAGTAGCCACAATTGCACTGAAGAGACCTGTATATTTAGAGTCAGTATAGTAGAATAGCCTAATAGTAAGGCTGTAATCGGAGTTGCACAAGTGTTATTCTCTCTCTTATCACTTGATTTATATTAAGCTGGAAGGTTATTGTTGGAATTATTGAGCAATAATTCCAACAATGAATCCTATTGGGCCTTTAAAAAGCAAATGACACTGAAGTGGACAACACGCCGGTTCCTTATTGTTATGACATTTAAACGTCTTCTCATTGAATCAATGCACTGTGTGAAAGAACAGGTTGTTATTAAATGGAACTGACTCGGGTCAAAAAAAATCAGGGGCATTCCTTATTACAGAGTTGCTGCCGTGTGTCATGGGAACATGCTACAGCTCCTCACCTTAATCATGTGTCACCTAAAGGTTCCCCCCTCTCTTTTTTTTGTTTCGCAGTGCTAAGCGGCCAGCGGGCATGTCGAGCCTCCTGAATCGTCTCGGGGGAAAGAAACAGAAGATGAGCACGCTGGAGAAGTCGAAGATGGACTGGGACGCTTTTAAGTCAGAGGAGGGCATCACAGAGGAGCTGGCCATACACAACAGAGGCAAAGAAGGGTAAGAGACTGTCCCAAGGGACTGGATTTTGATCAATGTTTGTGTCCACATGTCCTGTAAAAGAGAGAACAGTACCTTTACTTGGTAGGCAAGATATGAAGCTGGATGTTGTACCAGTGCGACGACAACGAGCAACGGCAACGAACGCGACACAAGGACATCCACCAGCTGCTTATGTGGATGTTTGACACAACAAGACGTCAAGCTTTGTATGAGAATAGACTTTTGTCACCCAATCAGCTGACTGTCATGAGGGGAGCCGGTCTAGCTCCACCACTAATATAGTGTACCATTAACTCTGGTACCCCAAGCAAGGGAAGGGTACCAAAGATTTAATGGTTAACCGTTCCCATTACGCTCAATTAGGTGTTTTATCAACCAACATTTAAATCCTGAAGTGGCACCTCTACTCAGAAGAGGTCGTTAGCTTGCAAGAGTGTGCGCCCCCAGCTTTACTGGAAAAGGGTTGAACAGTAAAATATGTAGAACCTAGTCCATGTGCAGTTGTTGTGCACAGTCACATTGTGTTCTTGTGTGTATCAAAGCAGATATGGATGGATGCTGAAATGTACCTACATAATAACATACACAATAACACGGTTTTACATACAGATATTTATAGATATGCTGTGTGTATATAAAGCTACACTGTCCTATCCAGTCAAAATCATTCCTTTCAGCCAAAGGAGCTAAAGCTTTGGTTTCAATTTCGAACTTGACTGTTGGCACACATTTTACATAAATAAACCCTAAATTCAAAACCTTACCCTCAACATATTAGGACCAGGTTTGGGTCTCATGATGACTACTGGTCCTGACAAAGGTCGGTGTTTATACTAAGGAAGGTCCCAAAGAGGTAAAAAATAAATAAATAAATAAATAAGCATGTTCACAGTCAGTCACACAGACTGTGATACCGTACTTGCACTGCACTCGCCTCAAACCAAAGAAGCATGGGGGCTAATTAAAAAGCACTTAAACTCAACAGGGACTCGAGTCGTTAAACAAACACACACATGCAAGCAAACAGACACACACACCGCAGGAAAACAGCATTCCCACTTCCTGTGCTGAAGTGGAAAAATAATGTGTGTGTGTGTGTGTGTGAGGGACAGAGAGAGAGAGAGAGAGAGAGAGAGGGAGCGATGAGCACATTGCCTCTATAGTCTTTGTCCCGCAGTTGTACTTTCAGTGTCTGTAGTTGTGATGATAAAGTTGCTCTGATGTTCCTCTCCCTGTCTTTGTGTTTAGGTATGTGGAGCGGAAGAATTTCTTGGAGCGAGTCGACCACCGCCAGTTTCAGTTAGAAAAGACAGTGCGACTGAACAACATGAAACGATGACAGAGACTGACAGCACACACACACACTGGAGCAGATGCCTGTATCTTCTGTTCTCTCTCTCTCTCTCTCTCTCTCTCTCTCTCTAATGACAGTTTCTGTTCTCTTTGCAAAGGCAGCTCAGGCTGCTGCTGCTGTGGCTTGAGTCTATTTCAGGAAAAGGATATTAATAGGCTGAGTTTGTGTAATAGTTGGGTGTTGAGTGTTCCGTTTCTCCATCGTTTTGAGAACCAATTAGAATGTCTAATCTTCACTCATTCAGGGCATTTTTGGAAAGTGAGGTCATGCCTGTTCTACTTCCCCAATTGGGTGAGTGACTGTACGACCAGGTCCAGAGGCATCTTCTGTTTTGTTTTTGCTTTCTGTTTGTAATTATAAGATCATGGTCATCAATTTTGATTGCTAAGATAAAAAAATACAAATCTGACAGGACGAGAGCACAAGCACAGACGAGTCTTATGTTGCAGTCACGTGTACGCGTTGCTCTAATGCTCGACACTGGTACCACTCCCTCAACTCGACCAGCAGCAGATCCATAATGTAGTCCAGCGGCATATGACGCAGCCGCATTCAACGTGAATGAGCTGCATCTCAGATGAAACCACCCGTGTTTGTGTAAGTACAGAATTACATTGCCTGCTCGCTCACGGTTGAGCTCTCAATTCGGATCCATCCGTACTAAAATGAGAGTCTGCAGCAGTTTGTACCTGATCCCGCTTTCCATTCCAGTAGGTGGAGAAAATCAATGACATCGATGAGAAAGAAAATATCTGGCAATGCACCAGCAACTGTCAATTTGCTGCATGCGCCACCTATTGGAGGTGGAGGGGAAGCGTCCACTGTGTGTGTGTATTATGGCCTTGCCATACTTTGTGAATTGCATGTACGCTAACAGTTGCGCCATCTTTGGTTCCATTCCTACCAAATCCATGCATCACACTTGCCATGCCAGTAGGTGGCGGTGGTGGAGCGATAACATTATTGGTCAACTACCATTTGAATCAAACTTGAAAGATGCACAGTATGAACGGCATCAAACAAAGAAAATAGCAACCACACACTTATCAGTGTCATAAACACTTGTATTCTTCCATCGCCGTTTGGCAAGCAAACTAAAAGCATGCGCCATCTGCTGGACTGGAAGGTTATATTAGGATATATTGCACTGGGTGCATCTTCATTCATTACATCACAAAAACATAACTGTGTGTGTGTGTGTGTAATGACATTTATAGTATGTTACACACACCCTGCAGACTAACATACACTGGCTTGTCAATTGGTTTGTCCATTGGAAATTGTGGTATTTGTTTAATAATTGACAAATATGTTGCAGAAGAAGAGGACTACAGTTCTGTTCAGTTATGTAAATAATCATATCCATTAAACACGCTCTTTCTTTCAGTGTGTGTTCATTGTTTCATTCTAGATGTAAAACAGCAACAAAAGAGTGAACAAATGACGTCATACTAAATGATGATTCAGCAGTTTCCTGAAGATGTTCAACTACGATCTACAGCTGTGAACTGCAAGAACACTTGCTATTCACTTCCACACACACATATAGACTTAAATGGCATTAACCTGACAGGAGCTCATGTTCATACACAACACAGGATGATTGAAGGTGTCTGTGGGTGTTTGTTGCCATAATATGATTATTCTTTCCAAGATGGTGTCTTAAACGGCACTTCCATCATCACAGGACACTAAAAAGTCCTACCGTGAGGTCACCTGCGATGACGATGGAACCGTCTGTCTGCTCCGTTAGGTCAGAGGTAGATCAGATGAGAAAAATTAACAAACGGACGTGTGCAGCCTCGCTCTCCACCGGCCATGTATTATTTACACCATAGCTCGAGGGCTGATCATTTTAACATGAAGGTAGCGCAGTAATTATTTATAGATGTGCGATACGCTAACAATTTGTAAATCTCTTGTACTGTACACGTGCTCCACGGCAGTGAGTTTCAATAAACTCAATCATCCATGATAATCCCTTTAATGGGGAATACAAAACTGAAGTTAATTTAATTTATTATTTATTGCGGACACATCTGGGTTATATACCCCCCAGAGACACAGAAGACGAAAAGTCTTGTGGATTAAAGATGTGTACCGGCAAAGGAAGATAGACATCAGGTCCAGAATGTGCTGATATTGTTGTTGTAAAGGTGCAGTAGGGTTTCACCTGCTACTACAGCACCAATGAAAACTTTACTCACTCACTCACTCATATTGCATGTTTTTGGACTGAACCTGCAAACTCCATGCAAAAGGGCCCTTGGAACCTGGGTGTTCTTGCTGCTACACCAACCGTGTGGCTGTGTGGACGTCTTATGCAGCAAAAAAACAAAACAAAAAAAAGGGAAAGAGTATGAAAGAAGTGTCACGCTATTAATGCAATGAAACATGCCAAAGGAGCTCATGACAGTAACTCAGCAACCATCTATTTTTCCAGTAATCCTGCCCGATATGAATTTAATTTCCCTGTAGATCTCTGTTAGCCATGTCTTTTCATTGATGTAATTGCTTGTATTGGTGTTTGTGTGTGTGTGTGTGCGTGAAACTGAGAGAGAGAAGATTAGATGTTCCTGAAACCTTCTATCAGCGAGCGATAAGAAAGACACTGTTGAACGTCACTGCCGTTATTTTTTGAATAATAAGATATTCTAAATGAACAGTTCTAATCATTTGTTGAATGTCCATCCATTCTGCCTCAACAACAAACATGCAGACACACACTTCCTATCTTTTCTCCCTCATGTCATTTTCATATAAATGTAGTTATTTTACTGTCCAGGGTGTACCCCAGCTGAGATTGGCTATTGGATGGATGTGGATATTTTATGCAGGCAACAGATTCTGACAGGGGAATACATTTTAAGCAAGCAATGTAAAGGTTTTACACTTTTTTTTTTCACTCAACAAATCTAGATTTAATTTGCTGGCTCTGCTGGGGAATTCAATAAAGGACCAACAAATATACTAACTGTGACCAACCTGCAGCAGCTGCATTTACTCACAACCTCACACAGGGAGCTGGACTCGACAACAACATTCTCTCTCTCTCTCTCCCCCCCTTTCTCTCTCTGCTGACTGTCCATTTCCCGTCCATTTGTGGTTTCACACGATAGGGGGAAATTTAAATTAGGGCCGAAAGTTTCATTCGCAACATTAAAAGCGCTGCAAGTTGAGAAAACAATCTAAGGGGGTGAGTTTGTGTTTTTCAGTCTCTAAGTCCGTCTGTCATTTTCCATTGATTTTCTTTTTTTTTTTTTTTTTAAATAGAGGCACCAGGAAAAACAGCTGAGGTCGCTGAATGCCTGCACATACTGCACAAGAACAGAGAAATTGCTTCTTTTCCTTTGAACAAGAACAAAGTTAGTTCTGGCCAGGACATTTCATTCTTCACGAGAAACTTGCAGAACTCCTGGGAAGTCCTCATAGGGAATGACAGCACATTTCTGTATTAACCACACCCACTTCAAAATTCTGGCCAATCACACAATAGTTGTCGGACGCCACACAAGAAAAAAGTTCTGTCCAGATGATGTGTCAAGAACAAGCTGCAAGAAAATAATGACTTCATTCTTTTCTCGCAGCCCTGGTAAGGAGAGAACATGTTTCTTTTGTTCTTGCAGAGTATGTACAGGACTTAAGCCCCCTTGTGGTGCTGGGTGTGTGTTTATCTGTGTGTGTGGCGGTCTAGACGCAGGGAATAGGACACATTCCTACCAAAGAAGAAGAGAACAATGCTACAACTCCCTCAGACACATCTGGTTCATAGATGAAAGGCCCGTTTTTGTGCTTGGTGAGCGGGGCATATACTCAGTTTCAGTTTGTGCATGCACAACCAACACGCTCGTGGAAGTGGTTTCATGACACAATTCGCATCATGCGCACGGTGCACATTGGGTCTAGTAAACTAGAGGAGCTAAACACAGCAAACTGCAACTTTGGGCTGGAAATGGTTAACATTATCAAACCTAAAAGGCCCTGCTACCCCTCTCAAAAACATCTTGACCATTGTTGCCTTGTCCACCTTGTCTCATCATGTGATAATTCTCCTGTTGCTAAAAATCTTGCCACTGGATTTTTAACATCAATTAATGTTTTGGTGAAGACCTAATGGTCGGTCTCCTGTAAAACGTGCCGTAAGTTTTGTAAATTCTGTTTCCATTTAGAGGAAAATAGATGACAAAGAATTAGAGTGGTTCAAAATACCTTTTTGGTTAAGAAGACGGGGTTTACAGTGGGATAATGGTGGAGAAAGCTACGTTAAGAGATGCTCCATCCACGTTCAATACACAGACTTTGTGCACTTTGTTCTCTATGTCGTGAATAAATAGAGAAATCCTGCACTTTTAACTTTTCACAAATGTTTTTTTGGTGTTCTTCAGTGGGACAGATATCGTGATGTATCGCTTTGTGATTGTCTTGCAATATATAGAGAGTTGTTGTATCGCGGACCATGTATCGTGTGTCATAACGTATTGTACAGTATCCTGTGATTCACACTCTATAAAGCAGCATGGAACATGGAGTGGACACCAGTGTGTTGGACATCTATTGTCCAACAGGAGCCAGTTTGCAGGTGTCAAATTGTGAATCTGAAGGCTTCAGAACAGGAATTTGTTTTCCATGTCCATTTTCATAAACTGTCCATGGATAAAAGTGAATCTCCTTCCTGGCTAACAATCTTTTGGTTCTGGGAACGTTACCTTTTGGTTGTGTGAATGTTCCCTGAAGGTTCCCCCCTAGATTCTCATGTGGTTGATATGGAAAGTTTTCCTAACATTAGTTTTTGGTTTCACATTCGGTTCTTTGTCACAACCTTCATGCAACCTTTAGAAGTTTTTGTAAACAATTGCTCACACAAACTTCTTTGCAACCCACAGAACCTCAGAGACGACCCAATGCTTTGACTTTAGCTGTAGTTTTTATAGATTTCACACACACACACACACACACACACACATCATCATCCTGCACAGAAGTGCAGCCAGTGTTACAAAAACAAGATGATTTGCAGATGTGAACAAGCTGACACATGTACGAGCTCACAGGAATTCTCAGGTTTGTGATATGAGTGTGTGTGTGTGTGTGTTTGCTTCTCCCTGCTGTGAGAGGCGGTCCCTTTAAGCGTGGACGGGCTCGTCCCTGTGGAAGGTCGGCTTGTCGGCAGCAGTCAGCGGCTCTAGGCGGTGCTGTGCTCCCCCGTTCCCGCGACACACGAACCTGTCAACGCAACTGTCCTGTCACATCACAACTGCCGTTTTCTCTGGCTTTTTTTCCTAATTGTTGGAGCGTGACAGACGAGCGGAGTGAAGAAGGAGGACAGACCGGCGTCTGCTTCGCTGGACATTCAGGCGTCCGCGCTGCCGCCGCCGCCGCTGCCTCTGCCTGTTTTACCGCAGACACCTTTCCCACCGCTCGCGCCCGCAAACTCAACCGAACCCTCGACACTTTTTCTCCCCCTCTCGGCTGAGTGTTCCAGCCTCCACCTCCTCTCCTCCAGAGCTCAGCGCGGCATACAAAGTATGAAAGATGGAGGAGTGACGCTGGAGGAGCCGTGAGTGAAGAAACCTCGCTTTATTGGGGAAAAAAAAAAAAAGTAGCGACGTCTGTGACGCGAGACCACCGTGTGCGTTAACGCCAGGAGACAGCAGCCAGCAGCCAGAGTGACAGCACCAGCCAAAATGTCTGTCCCGGTAAGTGTAAGCACAGCCCGCGGGGGCTTTTATCAAGCTGTTATTTTATTTATTGTTTTATATACATTACATTTATGATGAACACACACTTCTTCCTGCTGCGCGAGGACACAAGTGACAGCTCGCGTTCAACCGCGTACACACCCAGCGCTGCACCATGCAGCACTTCCATTATTAAAAGGCCAACTTTCCGAAGTGCTGTCACTGTAACAGCCAGTGGTGTCGAGCGGCGTCACACTGGAGCACAGGGCGAACCATGGTTCTTCATCAGTGAGCCGATTCCTCTGGAGGAACTGCATGAGTTAAACGGCGACAGTGAAATATCAGCAGGATACTGTGCAGCTCTGCAAATTAACGCAGGGGCGTTAATGTGGCAGTTTTTTGGCTGTGCTCTTGCTCTTAGGTTCTCTGTCGTGCCATAGCTATTCTCGGCAGACCTGCCCTGTCAACACATTTAGACAGCTGGATGTTACGTGTGTGTGTGTGTGTGTGTGCTGCTCGAGATGGTCTTGATGGAGCTTGTTGTGTTGCTCTTTATCACATTCCTGAGGATCTGTTTCACAAACTCTGCCTGAAGGCTCTCATTTGTGAGTGTGTGTTTGTCAGCCCCATAGGTCCTATTTAAAGGTACAGTAAACAGGATTTTCTTTGGCATTATTGATGGAAGACCTCTTGGTAAATCAAGTGATCAGGGAGAGAATGACCCTCCTGCATCTCCTCTGGGCCTCATATCTACATCTGACCAGTCACAGGGGCGTCCAGACTCCAGAGAGAGCCTGAGCTCCTATTTGGCTGTTCTGCTCAAACTAATATGCATACAGGTCCCTTAATTTGGAACGATTCGGTGCGCTTACAAGCATGTTTAAAGTCAGATTTTAAAGACAATAAATCCAGTTTTCTCAATGTCATGTAAACACGTTAGTCCTACTAAATTCAAGCTAGTCTTAGTCAGACTAACATACCTGGATAGCGCGAGTCATAGTGGGATTACTCCTGCATGTACACACTTAGTGGGACTGGAAACTTTCTCCCCCCGTCTTTGAACTGCGGTGGCATCTTCCTTCGGACAACGTCGCAATCAAAAATTCAATTTGTATCACAATTAACATGACGTACAACGCTCGCTGTTTGTTTTTCTGTGACGTAAAGCTCAGCAGGAAAGTGATTCAATATGCACTAGCTTAGAGAGCGATACAGCGCCACCTATGGAGGCGGAGTCAAACTTTCACAGACTCTGCAAGTTGTCCGGTTGCCTGTCTTAGTCGTACTAAGCTCGCCTTAGCTTGATCCGTGCATGTAATCGTACCGAGTCTTACTCCGGCACCAGTAACAACTGCCTGTGCTGCAAAGAAACCTTAAAAAGAAATGGAAACAGAGAATCTGCCGATATAGACAGGTTGTACTGTGTTTACTGCAGACATGGGAAAATGTGTGTTTATTGTAATCTGTGGATTAAACTCAGTTTTAAAGTCTATCGCAGCTTCGACCGTATGTATTTACTGCAATGATGCGATGATGCTGTATCTGAGTGTGGGCTGTCATTGGCACTCACCTGTAAACACTCCACACTGATGTGTATTATGTGTAGGTGGTGAGATGTGAGTGGTGCTTTGAGTGGGGACCAGTGTTTGGTGGTTTTTAGCTCACTGTCAAGAATATTCATACCTTGGCTGGTGGATTCATCCGTCTACCTACCTACCTATGTACCTCCTGCACCCACACCATGTGGAAGAGGAGAGCACTCATGTAGAGGACTATTACATTAGGCTCCTCTACATCGCTGTCATCTCTATTAATGCGAGTCCGCTGCCGTGTGAAAAGGTGTTTCCACCTACTGAGGTGCAAAGGCGGTGGCTGCTCTGCCCTTTCCCACTGTGGAAGAATGTGTTCTGATCTGTTCAACCTGGCAAGAACACATGGACCTGCTCCCTCCTGCTAGTTGACGAGACATGCTGGAAATTCAGATCTCTCTCTCTCTCTCTCTCTCTCTCTCTCTCTCTCTCTCTCTCTCTCTCTCTCTCTCTCTCTGCCTCTCCGTTTGTGTGTCACAGAGAATCAGAGATGTGCAGTATGTGAATGTGTTTCACTAAAAGAAGAGACAGAGGCAGTGAATTCCTCTTCAGTCAGCTTCATTCTCTCTGACAGCTGAGACAGACAGATAGCGAGAGACAGACAGACAGACAGGCAGACAGACTACTAGGAGGACACACTTTTTCAAAGTAGTGGAAGCACAGATGATACCAAATATTATCGGCACAAAACTTCACTTTTCTCAGAAAAACCTCAATCAGCTTGAGTTAAATGTATCCAGAGATAAAGCCTTCATTTCCTTAACAGCATCACTTGGTGATAATATGTGCTACTGGCTGTACTATCTTTGTTACATGAGTTAGTAGCTGTGAGCGACCGTCAAACTGCATGCACATTTGGTCTCGATCATTTTCTCTTTCAGCCCTGCTAGGAGATGATGAATTTGAAAATGATCACAGAAAACAAGATTTGATGGCAAACGTTAAATAGCACACCCATATTAAATCCTTAAAATCCTTGTATTTTGTCATAGCACAGTATTTATTATAACTTTTTTTTAACAGAAAGATAGAATATCTTTTCCTGGAATTGTGCAGCCCTATTTTGTGTTGGCAGTCACACAGATATGTTGTGCTGCTTATCTTAAGACCATTTCATTTCATTTGCAATGATTATAAGCTAATTGTCAGAACTCTACGTAAACTACGCGAAGTTGATTTAAATTTTTATTACATCCACATTATTTCTGTACTGAGTGTAAAAGCGATTGTACGAGAAGTGCTGTTAAGGATTTGTTTCTTTAAATAGTGGACTTTTGCTGGTGATAGTGTTGGCTCAGCAGCACGTTGCCATGGTGATGGAGACATAATACATAATGTTTACTTACCTGAGTGGTAGTGGGGTCACTGCCGGTGTGCGAGTGTGTTTGCAAGTGATCGGCGTATTTGATCTACCAGGTGGAGAAAGGAAGTGCATTATGCCGAGTATTTGCTCCTCAATGTTCTCATGCATTCTAACCATTGTTGACATCACCCGTGACATCACCACACCTGCAGTGTCGGCCAGTGACAGCCGAGTTTCCAAAGCAACTGTTCCCATGATCCTCGCAGCTTATCGTCATCGTGGGTCGCACACACATGAGCAAACACAAACGCATGCTTTCCGTGACGCACATGCTTATGGAAGATCTGTTCCTGGAAACAAAGTGTTTGAAGCATTTTAAAATCAACGCAGCTTGATGTGCGGATCACACACACACTCACACACACAGCCCAGGGTGTTAATTTCAGACTGCGATGTTGTGTGCAGCTGAATCTACCAGACTGTAGCTGGCGGCTTGTCTACTGTGTATTATCCTTCCCACACGCACACCTACACGTGCACACTCACACAACTACTGTAGCAGCAGCAGCAGCAGCAGCAGAGGCCAAGCCTGGGTCAGATATATTTATAGAATTTAAAGAGAGTAGCTGAGCGCACAATGAGAGGTTTTTGCACACATGCACACCAAGACATTACTGATGTGCATGTAAGTCATATTAAACCTGATTGTTTTAATGTTTTCTATTAAATAATTAAAGAAGAAATGCACCATATTGGACTTTTCACCGATATCTGATATGCCGATATATTGGGGGGGGGGGAAAAAACAATAGTTGTAGAGCGCACAAGCATAGAAGTCAAGGTGGTAGCGGCCTATTTTAACCTACTTTTGTAGTCATTAGTCATAACCGCAGATCCTGGTGTGTTTGCCGACATCCAATATCTGGCGATAATATTGTGCATCCCTCAATTAAAGTGGTTTATACAAAAAATATGCAGTCATTTGCACCAAATGTTCCAAAAAACAACAACCCAAGCAGTTCCACTGTTCTTTACTGAAAGTAATTGATGGGAAAAAAAATTGTGTTTAGTTGGTTTTCTGTCAATTGAACTAAGTGGTAGTTCGAAAAAAAAAAAGAAGTACTTTATTCGTTTGAAATTGAATCGAATTGGATTTAGTCTTTGTGTTGAATTAAATCAGTTTTAGGTTTCAGCATTTTTTCAGATCACAGGCTTTAATAAATGAAGACCAATCACCACAAATACGCCGACTGTTCCCAAATCACCTGTCTTGTGAGGCGGACTGATGATGTAATGTAATGATGAAGAAGCCCTCCAGTTTCTCAGTGTCCTTGAGCGGCTCCTAACCGCTGCTGCTGACGCTGCACCATCACTGTGTGAAAGTGTGTGAATGGGGGGGAACGAGGCACACATAGTGAGAGTAAAGCTCTTTAAAGAGTAATTCAGCAGAATTCAGCATGAGCGGGAGAGGAAGTAGGAAAATAAAATGTCCGGCTTACTTTTCAGAATAAAACCTCCCGTGTTGACACCACATCGTATTTCACTCAACTACATCACAGGAAGAGTCCTTGCAAAGCTCAGCGTGCTCCTGTTTCTTCGATCGGTAGAAATATGGCTCAGTTTGTCGTGTTTACAACATACAGTATATGGCCCTTTTCTGCTATGGTCCCAGCTCGGGGCGGCACGGTTTAGGTTGGTTTTCCACTACAAAAATAGTAGTCGTCACTGCACGGCTGCATGAAACTGCACGAGTGACGAGTGACTTGTAAAGCAGTTGTTTTCAGTGTAACTGAATCATTAGAATCAGTTAATTAAAAAAGATTTATTCAGTTCCTCCTCCATGACCGGAGCACAGACTGTCACTGGACTGAAATACAGCAGCAGGGTTTGCGATGCGGCTCACTGGTCGTAAATACACCAGACTCCTCTGTTAAATACGGAGATTTTAGACATTTCCCTGGTAATTGTTGGAGATAATCCCATGTTTTTTAGGACTGTTAAGTCTTTTTTAACTGATCTACAGATTCTTGTGTCGGACGTCTCTTCCTGTGACGGCACTCTGACCAATCAGTGGCCGGCAGTCTGGCGACGTCACACATCGCGAGTGAAAATGCAACTTAACCGTGCCATGCCGAGCCGAGTCGAGCCAGTGGAATCACTAAAGTTGAGAAAAACTCAACTTTTCAAAAGGCAACGCGGTCATCAGCAAATCAAATCACGTCCATGCAAATATCCCAGCTCAGGCACGGGGCAGTCAAAACATGTTTATGTAAATACGGGGCCCGCCTCACCTCACCTCAAACACTGAAATGGGGAAGATTGATGATTTTTGTAGATTTTTGGAGAAACCAAGCTTGGGGAAAGGTTGGCAGAGGCATGCGGTGAACCTGGCATGTGTTCATCTGTATGAGAAGTGTAGTTCCTGTTTACCTTCCTTAGGCTTTGTAGGGCTGTATCCACCTCTGCAAAGCATAAAAACATGCTTTTTTTTTTTATAAAAAAACCACATTTTTCACAACCAAGCAGCAAGGTTTGGTATCACTGAACTTAAAATGCATGTTTACTCAGTGATTTCAACTGCCGAAAGTTTTATTTAAGAGATTGAAACCTGATGACATCACCTGGATGTTTGTTAAATGTTGTTGCTTGTTTTATTTGAAGGTAAATATAAAGAATATTCGTAGTAGTCGTGTTGTGAACTGCTACTGTTATAGCTGAGCCAAGTGAGTGTGTTATTTCAAGCAGTGTGTCCACTGGAGAGTGTTTTATGACAGAGGGGAAGAAAGGGTTGGGGTTAAGTGCTTCTCATGTTCAGTCTGTGTTCTCCATTTCCTCTGTGCGTGTGTGTGTGTGTGAGAGAGAGAGATTTCTAAATGGACACATGAATAGATAAATTTTGTTTTAACGTTTGATGAGAGCGGATGTGTTCTTGCATTTATACATGAATCTGTGATATGTGCGTCTCATTCTGCACATGCATGTGTATTGATGTGGCCACAGCATAATGCTGTCCATACATGTTATTTGTGTTCAACTCGGGAAGACTGAGTCATGCATTAATCACACACACACACACACCCACTCTCCTTGGGTATGGTAGGCGGGGTTTCCTATGGCTGTGCACAGGGACAGCGTGGTCAGGGCAATGCTAGTGTCGTTTGTGCATAACAGTAATGCTTGTTTCAGTAATGCTTAATGTTTCATTAATCTTGTTTCATTAATCGTCTCCATCGCATCCAAGTGCTCACTCACGCACACATACACCTTGCATCTCAATTTCCCTCAGCTCTCCATGGTCTTGGTAGGGAGTTGCTAGGGGCAACAGGAGGCTCTGCTATGCGTGGCAGTAACATATAGGCAGCCTGTGTGTGTGTGTGTGTGTGTGTGTATTGTGATATAAGAACAGGTTTGAGGTGAGTCACAGTTATTGGGAGAGTTAGGGTTCCTGGAGGCTTCAGTGAAATCAGTGTGTGTGGTTTATTAGAGCTGCTCACTGTGTGGTCCTTTTTAAATATATAAGCAGCAGTGGAAAGCATTTAGATGAATGAAAAAACAAAGAAGCGACTGCATCGTGTTGACCATCATTCAAATAGCGTATTGTAATTTATTTATTTAAAGTACGGGACATGCTTCAAGCTTCCAACACAAAGACGTGCACAGTGGACTGGAGTCCTAGTGGCAACTGCTTGTGAAGTCACCCAAAATAATCTGAAGCCTTGCAAAGGCAATGTTGAGGTCTTATTGGATGATACCAGCTGTCAATCACACTGGTGTACAGTGGACATGTGACATGCTGCCTCATCTATTTTTCCCTAAAATGGGAAACTAATGTACAAATTTGACATCATGCTATTGAAGAAGACCTGAAGCTATAGTGAATGAGATGATTAACTCCTATAGGGAAAGTTTACTAATGTTATAAATCAAGAAAGACATGGGCTCATTTTCCTCTGGAACCAGCAACGTCACTCCCTGGTGGTGGCTACTCAGACTACATGTACTTTTTTGTACATATATATATGGTCTATGGTGTATATATACAGTATATGGTCTATGGTGCTGCCACTGTATTGATATTTATTTATGGCATAAGTGCTTTGTACAGGCTGCCCCACATTAGGGAATAATTTGCCAGTTTTCGGTCCCGATCTGGCCCTTCCAACAAATGTGGGTGCTTCCGATTTTAGGCTGATTTTGTGGCCAAATTATCCTGTAGTGTGAGGGATTAACAGACGCAATTTTAACATCATCGGACGCATCAGAGTCTTCAAATTTCAAATCATAATTATTAATTAAGTGTTTGATATTTACGCCTGAACAGCAATTACCAATGAGAGTGAATTGACCGGGAAACGAATGTTGCGTACTTTTGTTTAGAACCCTAACTTGTACAAGCAAAGTTGATTCCTTCATCTCAGCTGTACATGACTTTATCCACAACACAAAATATTGCACACACAACAGCGGTTAACATGTCTGTTTCTCAACATCTCTTTCTCAAATCACGTTAACTCAAGCGAGTTTCTGTGAGATTCCAAAATCCCTGGAATCTCTGCGCTGAAATCGTTTGATGAAACGCCAGGTGTGTGCTCCCGCGTCTTGACTGGATCGTCGAGTCTGTGCTTTCTCAGGATTGAAACATTGAAAATCAGTTCCAAAGTGTCTCTGTGGTCGCCGACGTTTTTTAAAATCAAGTCAGATTTTAAAAATCCTCTAGTGTGGGGGCAGACTTAAAGCTTCTGCCGCTTTTGATAAAGCCACAGCAACAATAATAATAATAATAATAATAATAATCGGCTCTGAAGGTACAGCTATTTACCACAGGGAACCGCTGTGCCGTAGAAATGCCATGATCTCCCTTGAGAATACATCTGGGAGTTGTGTTATTACAGAGTTGCAGGTAAGAAGCTGTCAGTGTTATCAGCACATTTCACAATTGTTGCTTTGGTGTTTACAGCCTGTGAAATCAGCGTAAGCTGCAGTGTGTGTGTGTGTGTGTGTGTGTGTGTGTGTGTGAGTGAGCTGCATCTCGCTTCAACGCGCCTCGGTGGTCGACTGCAGTCGGCACACAGAGCAACACACACACACACACACACAACAGAAATGTCATCTGAGGATATTCATGCATTAATAATAACAGAAGTCGTGTGCTTGTGTTTTTATAGTCGGCTATTTTGTCCCACGGCTAGTGCTCATCTTGGTAACTAGAAACCATAAACATAAAACTTTTTATGTATGAATACCTGATAATGTTTGGTGTAGGGATGGGATGTTATTTTAATGTGCACTCACAATACAGTGAGTTGATTTGAGGTGAATTCACATTTTAAGGAAAATTTCTCATTAGTTTCTTGAATATACTGTTACGGAGTATTAGGGCCACATGTAAAAATAAAATTAAAAAAAATAAATACAACGGCATGAATTCTGAGAAAAAATAATTTTTCTTTCTTTTTCCACTTAAAACTGTTCACAAAAAGGTTTGTCCCATTCTGCAGTCCATTCTAAAACCCGAAACAAATATTACAATACAGATAAAAATTGTTAATTATTATTTCCTTTTATACAAATACCCTCAGTATTGTTTTTAAAAACCCATTATCCATTAGGCTTGAACTGGAATGGAACGTGAGTCGGTCCGTGTTTGTACTGAACTGTAACACGCAGTGCATGTTGTGATATTGTGTCATTATCCGTGCCTCCATTAGCCATAAATGGTTTAGTATTGATTGGCCAGTATGCTGGCACAGAGCTTTATTGACTGATGAACGTGTAGGTCATGTGTAAAATTCAAACACGCTCGACCAAAGTGCACTCCGGAGTACTTTCTGTAAATTCTGCAATTCTTATCAGAAGACACCGTCTTCCATCAGTCTCACAGGAGTCTGCCCGTTTGTCTCAGGCTGCCATTTGCGACCAAAGAATAAAATAAATATTCCGTGTTATTCATGTTCTGGGGACCTCAATCTGTTTACATGAGGATATTTTAAATGTGAGATGTTTAAATGCTGCTCTGTGGCAACTTGATGCCGTGGTATGTGAGGAGATGTTGAGCTTGTTTTGTTGAAGGAAAAGTGAACGAGGTAGCTGCTTCATTGGAAGATTGATATCAGATTAATATCAGTGTGTCCTTTTTATGTGACGTTGTCTTTAGCCTAGCCGAGCACAGAGACTGGAAACAGTGGAGTGAAATGGCATCGATCACCAACACTCGCAAAACCCTGCTGGCAAATAACGGTCGTTCTGTGCAATGAGGCAGTTTAAAATAATGAGTGTTCCATTAAATGCAGCTTTAGTGTGTGTGTGTGTGTGTGTGTGTGTGTGTGTGTGTGTGTGTATTCTGCCTTCATGGAGTTTATTTAAAGGTTTTCTTTTTTTTTTAAATAAACATTTTATTGCATCTCCTATAATTTGTTGCTATTATTAAAAACTCTTCAGCGGCAGTTCAGTTCAGTGTAATCGTGCAGCCTAAATTATGAGCAAATATTGAGTTATAAAACTTTAAACCGTACGTTTGTTTTGCTTGGCATGACTCATCTATATATTTTTGGAGCAGCAACTTTTCCAAGGGTGTCATCATTATGCACGTCATGAAAAAAAGGCTACACCAGTGGGGAAGCACATTTGATCTCAGACAGGAAACTAAAAAGACTGCTCTCATCTGGTGAGCGTGTACTTGTATTTGCTGCGTTTTCTGGCATAAACACTGTGCAGAAATAGTCCTGGTCCTAAGCCTCGTTCCTGAGGACCTGGTCAAGATTTGAATTGTTACTAACTTGAAGTTTGGGTTAGGCAATAACTAGTTATGGTTAAAGTCAGGGATAACATACATGAAAGTTAGTGCAGTGTCTTAAGAAGAAGAGCTGCACAAACCTGTGTGTGTGTGTGTGTGTGTTGAAAGGGCATCAGACTGATGTGTGAAGACAGCTGTTAGCAGGTGTTCGCCTGGCAGAGACACACTGGATTAAAGAATTTGCTTCCACTGTTTCACATTTCATAGGCAGAGATGATGTCTCCTCAGCAACACAAACTCAGTGCGTCCGTTTTTCTGTTTTTCAAAGCCTCTGCTTTGGCGACAGCAGGCAGACGCTGTTTTGGTTTGTCGATTGATCCCCATTCTTTCCAAGATAGTCTTGGAGAATTCCTTCTCAAATGTCACTCATACATTCACTGATGACCTGATTTAGAATTTAGTGGTGAAAGGTCAAGGTTAAAGTGACCTGTATGCATGATCTTCAAACTGACGTAATGTTCCGGCACTGCACAAACACATATTGAGCGTGTTGTGACAGCACTGTTCTCGTCTCTTCCTCTGCAAAGCCCCGTTTTCTGTGTCTCCTTCAATCACAGAATACCTCTGTTCATCCAGCTGTTTTTCCCTCCCCCCCCCAATCCATCCTCATGGTTGGACACGCCTCATCCCAGTTTGTCTGCGCTTGGCCTCTGGCCCCTGTCATGATTGGGTCTACATCAGGCCTGATTGGATGATTTACAAAGTGTGGAAAGGCAGCAGAGAGAGAAGGAGGGAAGGGAGGGGGGGCAGGGGGGGGGGGGGATGAGGAAGGAGGGAATGAGATGAGGATAATGAAATGGTAAATGGATGGAGGAGAAAGGCAAAGATGGAGAGAGATTAATGATGTGAAGAGGTAGGTTTTACTGTGCCCAGAGTGAAAGATGGAGGACTTGATGTAATTTCCTCTGCAGATACTTTTTCACTCGCCTCTCACTACTTCCCCCTTTACCTCCCCATCTTGCATTTCCATCTCTCTCCTCAGTCATCTTTCACTTAATGTCACTCCTCCTCCTTCTTCTTCATATCTCACATTTCAGCACACACTGAATATCAAATGATGTATACTGTAAGTCCTGACTGGCCAGCTCCACCAGAGGAGGCAATGTGCAATTTTGCAGAACAACCGTCATCACTGTGCTTCTGCTGACAAGAAGCCAATTGGTTTGTGTTCACTACTGTGGAAATGTCGGTTTATGACACTTTATAACATAAACACTTACACACATACAAATGGCAGAGCTTTAAAGCTCATTTAAGCCATAAACAAGCTACAGTTCAGTTTCTTGCTGCAACTAGAGCTGCAACTATCGATCATTTTCATAATCGATTACTCGAGTAATCGTTTGATCCATAAAATGTCAGAAAACCTTTAAAAAATGTTGATGAGTGTTAGTCAAACCCGGAAATGATGATGTTCTCAAATGTCTTGTTCAGTTTGAATGATTTCTTTATGTGGAGCAAAAAAAACAGAACATATTCACATTTAAGAAGCTAAAACAATCAGAAATCTTTTTTTAATAATGAAAAAAGCTTCAAACCGATCAATCGATTATGAAAATAGTTGTCGGTTAATTTAAGTAATCATGTCATCTCTAGGAGGGACGCTTTTCTGTCACCTGATCAGCTCTACTTGAACCATACCGTACCATTACTGTGGTACCCCAAGGGAAGGGTACCAAAAAATGGGCTGGTTATTTTGGTACTATTCCAAATGGAAATGCTAAAAAATACTTTACTGTACCAAACCGAAGTGTTCCACTCAGTGAAAACACACTGCGAACAACCTTAAAAACAGAGAATTATACAATCAACACATTCTATTGCAATATAGGTGCAGCTTTTTAGAGATGGAGAAACTGCCTGGGGTCATCTGCCGTGCATGCAGCGAGTGTGTCTGTCTATCTTCAACTGGTGAGAGGAACTCAGGACAGAGAACAAAGGAAAACCCCTCACACATCTGTAAAAGTAAGTATTTAAACAACCGGTGGTTGAGACTTGAGAATAAGCAATTTTTCTCGTGATCCTTCGTCCTGAAGCTTTAAGGATCTCTTCATGTCTTTACAGCGTATCATAGGCCTTCTGCATCACCACACCATACAAAAAAAGTGCCTACACTGTATGTGAATGATTTTAATCCACAGCCCTTTCCCCAACATTCTGGTTTTTGCAGACGGGATTAAAAATGGGATTTTTATTTTCCTCAACACTGCAGCACTAGTAAGCTGCTTAGCTCCCAATACTTCACGTCCATGGAAATGGTAACAGAGAGCGTGTGAATGGGATTGAAACGACTCCTTAAATAAAATTGTGTATTTCTCCAGTTGGTATTAAAAAACAAACAAACCGAATAATTGTGCCCACAGTTTGTGAGACATGATGTCATGGACATTAGAAAACTCCATATATGCGATCAACAAGCACTCGAACTAATAGGTTTTTTGTAATTCCATGTATTGAATTGACCAACATTGTTGTGAAGCCTAGCCGTCGCTTAATGACTCCCATTGATAACAAACTGTATATTGTAAATGTCCATCGTTTTAGTGGCACTTTAAAAGAGTGATTTCTCTGGTTTATAACCCCGCCCCCACGTCAGGATGCTGATTGTGCTTTTACCTTAAAAAATTTCTTGTTTATCTATTTGCCGTGTGAAAACAAATTAATTAAATGTAGTCTTCAACTGTTTTCACCTTGAGATATGTTATTATTATAATTATTATTATAATAATTATTCTCTGCTTTTATTGAGCCCTCAGGTAACTGCTATAGGCACAGGTTTCCCTGCAGAGTGGAGACTGACAAATAATAATATGCAAAATAAACACACAGCTATTTAAAACAATTACAGACGCTTGCGTTGGGAACGGCATTTCCTTAAAAGCATAAAAGCACAAAACAACCCCCACTATTTATGCATTCATATATCCTTTATTTAACCAGGTAAAAGCACATTATTGTATTGTACTCACTGACATAAAAAAAATCTCTTTCAAAAGTGGGACCTGGCCAAGAAGGCAGCACAACAACAAGGTCGCACATTTTTTACATTTCAACAACACAACTCAAGTAAGAAAAAGCACAGCATCCCAACAATAAATGATGTTGCAGGTGCAGTTTCTTTGGGTTTTTACTGAATGAATTATCTCCATTATAAAGAACACTGTGGCTTGTAAACGGTCGCATACCTGCTAATGAAATTCATGCCAGGTTGCCTAGGCGATCATTCTTTTCAAGTGGAGACATGATCACCACTTCACGACTTATTGGTCTCGTAGCCGTCCACATTACATCGGAACATGTATGTAGTGACATTTTTACACTGATTGAAAGGTTTAGTTTGTGTTTTTTTTTTTTTTTTTAATGAGGCTGAGGCGGCCGACGCGCTGCTTCATTAGAAATGTGTTTAAATGCACGGCAGGGCATGGATTCTGTAGATGATCTTGATGGCATCTTAATTCCCATACTTGAATTAATCCTAATATTTGCATAAGAACCATCCCTGCAGTTGGTCAAATCTTAATTGTGGAAGTGGAAGTATGTCAATTCTCACATCTCACAGTCACAAGTAAAAAGAAATGTACATTGTTTCATCTTAGGAAAGACAGTAACGTTTTTAGCCAGTCTATAGTCTGTGTCTTTGACATGAATTCTGGGAAATGTCCAGAAAACTTGGTCCGGACATTTTTAGGAGAGAGAGGGAGAAAATAGAAGAGGTGGCTTAAGCATGAAGGAGGCAGGACACTGTGAATCATCCAGATCTGTGTTCTCACATTTGATCTGGAAATGTAACTGAGGACTTGTCAGAGAAAGTCCAAAGTGACTTTAGCATTCTCTCATACAGCCTGATCTGTTGTCGCTGTGTTTTAGAGGGGAACACAGAGAGAGAGCCCCTTTGTTCCTGAAATGTATCTGCTGTTTGGATTTCTGACCCAGACGGCAAACTCCGGAAACTGCACAGACCCAAATTTCCCGACATTTTTCCACAGTCCTCGTCTAATAAACAGCTGTAGAGACAAAAGTAATAGTATGTGGAATCCAGGGCCTCTACAGTCTGCTGTCTGGATTCTGTTCATTTGCCCTTGGAGGATCGGCTGTGTAATGTGACTTTGATGGTAATGTGAAGGTTTACCTTTCACTGTTGTGGTTGATTGGTGCACGTCACTTAAACTACACTGCTGGCAGAGGTGACGGTGGGGGTGGTTGTTGTTTAGCACAACACAATCTAAGCACAATCAACTGCAGTAATTGGAAGAATGCCCTCACGGCTGTAAAGTCTCAGCAGAAGTCACAGCTTCTATCTGAGGTGACTGTTAAAGACATGGCTGAGAGTGCAGCTCGGGGGGGGGGTTTGCGGCACGTTGATGAGGCTGATGCCAGTGCTCCTGTAAGGCTGTGGTGGGTGGTGAACACCTGCATGCAAATGAGAGACCCAGAGTTTGCGGGCAAAACGCCTGAGGCCAGAGGCGCTGCCTGCTTGTACTGGGAAAGGTTATCCAGATGTTGTCTCCAGAGGAGAAGGCAGAGCTGAACACAATCACTGACGAAGCTCTCAGGCAACAGATGGGATGGTTGACGGAGAGAGGCTTAACCACACATGCTGGAGGTGTGAATGGGCACAGAGGCTGTGGTGTCTTGTCACGAGGGCGCCAGCGTCTTCTGTGGTGTCATGTCTTCATGTCCTGACTGTTGGACAGCAGATCAGCCAGACTGTAGCCTGTGCCAGAACCACATTCTGCTCCACCCATTTGCCATTTTCCAATCGCAGCTGAAAAGAATGCATCTGACCCAGGGTTTATAATTCGCCATCGTATAATTAGTTATTTTCTTGATTCATTTATTGGTTGTTTGGTCAATGCAATGTTAGGAAATAGGTGAAAAATGGCAGTCAGTGTTTGCTCGTGTTTTTATTTTAGAATACGCAAAGAGACTAATAAATTGTTGATCAAAATAGTTGATCATGGCTCAAGGGTTTGACAAATTCATGCTGTCTCCCTTGTGTGTCTGGACGTAGATGATGTTTTTGATTGTGTCTCATGGTAATGTTCACACACTTAAAATAAAAGAATTTATGATGATATTTCACATCATTTCAAAATAAAAGTGTTGTTTTTTTATATAAAACAATAATAATATTCACAATATGAACAGGTTTATGATGCAAAATGAATCTATTAATAAAAAAAAAAAACATACAGAAACAACTCATAAAGCCAGAACGTCATATTAAGTGGCAGGCGTTTGGCGGGCCACATGTGGCCCACGGGCCCTGAGTTTGAGACCTCTGCTGTAGTTGAAGAAATGCCCATGTGAAATTGTATGTTTAATTATCACAGTGACAAGCGATTCCGTTATGCAGCTTATTTATCTGACAGCGTAACATCGGGCCAAACAACCTTTTCTCTCCGTCAGACTCTATCCGTCCATCTTTCCTCACCTCCCTGTAAACAGTGCATTTACCTCCTCCCATTTCCCCCCCTCCCTCAATTTCCGGCACCCTCCTCTCATTTTGCTTTCACCCCTTCAGCCCTCTGTCACTCTGTATCCCTATCATCTCTCCAACGTCCCTACTGCAGCACTCTTTATCACACACACACACACACACACACACACCATTCCACCCCGCAATTTAATCATATGTGTGTGAGCTCACATGTACAAACACACACACACTGGTTTCCATGACTTCAGAGGACATTGGATTGGCTTACATTCATTTCCTTGAGACTTTAACCATAATTATGACTGACCTAATCCTATAACCTTGACCCTGACCCTCACCTCAACCTTAAAATGTAGTTGTTTACGTTACGGGGACTTGATTTTTGGTCCCATAAGGAAGACAAGACCCCTTAATGTGAGGGTGTAAACAGATTTAGGTCCCCACAACATAACAAATACCAGGTACACACACACATTCCTGTACATCACTCTCAGTGAGAATACTCGGGACATAATGCATTTTTCAGCCCGTTATCATAACCCTAACTACCACCGCTGAATGCCTTACACTAACCCTTAACCTAACCCTTATTCTGGAAACCCCCCCAAAAAATAAAAATAAATCCCTTTAAACTTGTGACGACCAGCCGAAATTCACTCACTCACAAGGTCAAAATGTCCTCACAGAGATAGATTTGGACCAAAATGTGTCCTCACAGCCTGAGACATATGTACACACACACACGCACACACGTGCGGCCATTGCTTGGTGGTGTGGAATGGCCTTTGTGAGGAGTAAATTGCTTGGCCTTATGGTTCACAACCAATTCACAGGATGGCAGCTGGGCAGATTAAACTCAGAGCTCCCCATAGTGTGTGTGCGCGCGTGTGTGTGTGTGTGTGTGTGTGTGTGTGTGTACAGTTGTTTCAACTCAGAAGATGCTTCCATTAATAGAAAGTGAGTAGCAACATGGAAAAGAGATGAAAATGGGCGTTCCTCCAAGTCATTGCAGAAACTAATTTCTCAAGCTGATTGTTCCATTATTGATTTCTATTTTCCATTCAGTCTGTCCATATTTTTTTATATTAGTCCTCGTATAGAGCTGGTATTATTATTATTCTCTATTTTTGTTGTTGACCCAAACTCCATCAATGAATACCTCTCTGTATGCCGAGTGTGTCCAAAGCCGAATTGAGTACATTTGATTGATTTGAGAAAGAGAGTTACTCTTTTCCAAACACATGGAGCCTCACAGTTGCAAGGATTTGTCATTACCATCACATCCAGATAACCTTGGTCTGTGTTGGATTGTTTTATGTTGTTTTTGTTCATTGTGGTCTGCGTTCTACCCTCTGTTCCAGTTTGTTCTTAACATTGTGAGATTAAGGGACATTGTCCCACTTTTCTTTATCAAATTCCCCGTGAAATGATGCTAGGGTTAATGTGCTTGTACAGTTTGGTGCGAGGTCATTCAACCTTGTCTGCTAAAAACAACATTCCCACACAACTAGACTGCATTCCTAATAGTGTTTAGTGAGGAACAATTATCCGCACACTGGTTATAATTGTGGTCTCGTTTAAGCACAGTGAGTAACCTGTGATTAGGTTCAGGCACAGAAAGTACCTGGTTAGGTCGAGGAAAAGATGTTTTTTTTTCTTTTCAGTGTCAACATCCTGTACATGAACACCACCAAATACCCCCACCACCACCACCACCACCACCACCACACTATAAAAACTATAAAACCCATTGAAACGCGACCGCGTTGCATCACATTTGACCCATTCTGTCTCAGTGAGCCGTGTGTTAAGAACACACGTGCGGTCAGAAGCCTCTTGCAGAGCGTCTGTGAGCCGTAGAGACGACGTCAGTGGACTTTTCTGCTGAGTGAAGCGTTTAACACAGACATTTTCTGCTGACGGCAGTGAGAGCGCTGCACATGGGCTTCAGATGGTACATTCATTAGGATCTGTGTGCGTGTCCTGTTTGTGCATTATAACAGACAAAGAAAGAGAGGGGAAGACAGCATACAAGTCACTTCTTAGGTTTGGACACGGTTGGTTAGGGTCTCACAGTGTGGTCCGCAGCTTTTGGCTTTGATGGACATCTCACTTCGTACACTTTAAAATTTAGTGTTTAATTCCTGTGTAATGTCTTTGGGAGAAAATAAAATTCCTTAGGAAATTGAATTGAGAATGGGGTTTATTTCAGCAGACGCGTTTGTAGCAGGTTTGGTTTACATGCGAGTGAATTGAATGTGCAGTTAAATGCATATTTTGCTCCAGGAGTTTCTGGCCTGAAAATCTTACAGATGGTGCCTGCAGCCACTGTCTTCAGAGTGAGCCAACCGCAAAGCTCCTGTTAAACTCTGTTAGCACGACTAACAGAGGGTGTCATGCTCCACTTCTTAGCAGTCTATCTGCACCGAGTCTTTGTTTTGTCTGCCATGCACCCGCAAGTGTACTGGCTAATTAAATATGACTCCTTTCTATTTTTACAGACACAAGACAAACATAGAACCGCTCTATTTTTAACAGCACCTTCGGCTTGTGTGTGACATAATTCAGTCTCTGGTGACGTAAAAGAGCATTTGGTTGCTACTGAAATAAAGACAGTCTCTGTCTGTCTCAACTGTAAGGTAATAACTGTCTGAGTGACTTTCTGGCTGTCCAGTATTAAGCTTCACAGTTTTTAGCAGCAATTCAACTCAGTGTTCCTTGCGTGTCATAACAGAACAAACATGGTTATGATATTGAAAGGTTAAAAAGGCATTTAAAATTGCAGAAAAATTTGACTTAAAAGTTTGTGAATATGATGGTAGAGGTTCAAATGTGCTTGTATCGTGAGCACAGTGAACAGCCCCATTGAAACGCAGCTTGTTTATATACAGGGTTCAGCCTTTCTGATGGACTAGACTGGTTACTGATACACAGGAGTGTGATGTCACGCTCTCTTCAGGAATCTACTGTATATTCACATCCGTTTTGTTTGTTTTCTGACGTCGACTGAAACGCAATGTTGTGTAATAGATAGTTAAACAGTAATCACCAAGTAATAATGTAAATGGTTTGTATTTATACAGTGCTTTTCTAGTCTTGATGATCAAAGTTTTGCCATCACCGATCTTACATACCCATTCACAACGTTGGGGTTAAGTGTCTTGGCCAAGGACACATCTGCACGGAATCAAACCCCAACACAACCTTCAAGTTGGAAGACGACTCGCTCTACCACTGAGCTACCACTGCCCCATAATAATGGACATAGAGGATGATGAATTTCATATTTAGAATATTGCATTTATCAATTTACATTCACAAACATTTTGGAATGATCTACCTATTATTACGCATTATATTACCTCTATTTTACAAAATTACTACCATACTATTACAGTGTTGTGACTGTGAAGTGTTACCGCACACATACATTGTGCACTTTTATTCCGATGCACTGCCGAGGTCCTCAATTCATGCGCGAAAAGTGTTCTCAGCAAAGCAGAATTAAAGCTGTAATGCAGTTTCTGAGTGCTAAACAGTGCGGCGGTTTCAGTAGCTGTTGCCTCTGCGACCAGAGAAAACTATTCACTTATCAAACTGCTCGGATCTGTTAGAAGTGAGGCCTGTTGGGAAGCAGCCGATGTGCACCGATCACAACACACAGGAAATGGAGCATTCCTTCAGCCAGACGGAGGGGGAAGTGGGACAGCAGCCAAACTGCACCGTGTGTGTGTGTGTGTGTGTGTGTGTGTGTGTGTGAGTGTTCTGTTCTGTGTACTTGTACATCTCTCAAACACATTCTTGACCTCACTGGAGGAGAGTATCGGTGAAATTGGGTCAGGATTATTCCAGCTCACATTACAGTCATCTCCCACCAGCTCTTATGCAAGAAATGGCCGGCTTTCTCGAACTGAAGTCACTTTAAAATAGGTCCTTTTGTCCTATTTATACTGTCGCTCCAGATCACGCCTCCTCACAGTGATTGCAGCACTGAAGCAAAAATGGAGGTTAATCATCGGCGGTGTTGGACGCTGACAGCTCCAGTCCGTGTCTCAGAGAATATGTACTGGCCAGGAGCCATGACATTTAGTACAGATGTTCATGCCCCCCAGAGGATGAATCATAATGATTCTCACGAGCCTGACCTTTTATAGTACAACTGTGCATGCAAACTGGATTACCATTACGTGTGCAGTGATTGGTCATGGCCCCCGGAGGAAGAAGACTGCAGATTTATATACAAATAAAAGAAAATTAACTATGCAATCTTCATCATGGGCTTCATTCATAATGAGATTCATAATGCGAGTTGCAGTCTTTCTTCCCTCTTAGAGCAGTGGAACCAGCCAATGGATTTGTGTTTGTTTTTTTCCCTCTGGTATCTCCTAGTATTAATGAAATATTAATAGGAGTGTCATGAGTCTCCAAATCATAGTCTGCCATGTTTAGACTTTGTCTAGTTTAGTCTAGGATCATTGGTTTTATGCCATGATAACTCGTGATATAATGTCCATCGTTCGTTTGCTTTATGTACCGCACTAAGGCCTCATTGTCAGACTTAAATAACTTATTAACACTGAGAATGTGACAGTCGATTGGAAACTAACGGTAAAAAGAAGAGGAGTCATAGAGAGTCATATGTCTTTGTGTTGCTCTGATGGTCCAGCAATCTGTTGTTAAGGTCACTAAAAATGACCTCTGACCTCCACTGAAATAAGTCACTGAATAAGATCACATGTCTGACGCTACGAACACGCCTATAGCGCTAGTTGTCTCTTCAGTTGAATTTTCGCTCCAAATAAGGACGGAAGAGTGGCCGGTGTTGACAGCGTTGGTTACATAGTGACGTCTACGTCCTTACAATGCATGCGGAGATGTCCTGTGCTTTGCTACACACGTGGTTTACACACCCTCAGAGAAGCGGGAGCGGGGTTCGAGTGTGGTTGCTATGTCGCTCAGATCAGCAGTTTGCCCTGGTTACTATTTGTTGGCAGCTTCAGGTTAGCGGGAGGAGCTAACGCGTAGTCATTCTACAATGGCTACGACCACAACTGTGTTTTCTTTCCCTCTGACACGCCTGCAGGTTAAATCTTTGATCCCACCTTTGCTTTAATGGCTGAGATTGCGACGTCGTTTCGACCGACATTTAATTTACAATCAAGATCGAAACAGTTTCAGATCTGTCACATACTCGTTTTATTTGTTTTATTCATGGCTCTGATACAATTATCGAGATATTGGATGGGAGAAATGGCTGCTGTGAAGGTCAGAATCGGTTATGATGTTAAACTCCTGCCACGGTTCTGTTAGAGTCAGAGTCATGAGGAGGACAGAAATGTGCCCAAAAGCGGGCGATATTGTAGCGATTAAGATAAAGCTAGTTATAGGAAAGTGTAATGAAGCAGAAACAACTATGCGTTACATGTCATCAAAGGCAACAGTGCAGAGGAGCCTTTAGCTGAAATTAATTATCATGGTCACTGAATTCTAATGATTTCCTGTTTATAGCGTGGATGAATGACGAACATGAGTTTCTTCGTCGTGAGGCGATAAAGCTTTGTAGCTCTTCATTCACTCTTTTTTCCCCCTCACTGGTCCATTAGAATAATATAGGTCAGTCTTATTACTGTGGCTCATTCACACCGATAGAGTTACCTCCTTTCTTCCTTCCTTTTATTTCACTAACGCTACATTATAGCCAGTATTATCAGCTTGTTTGTGTGTGAGAAACAGTCACAAATAGCATTTAAATGAAAGGGATAAGTATGGAGTGATTGTTGGACATACATAGAGTTTTCTTTAGGGAACGCTCAATGAGTGTAAGACAGGAAGTGGTAAAATAATACCAGAGCAGTTACCACAATGGAGATTTAAGCCTGATTTATGGTTCCACATTGTTCCTATGCATTGTTCTTTGCATAGCTACTCACCTTTTGTGGAAATATCACTACATATTGCATTGCAGATACCAAGAGCTGTGATTTGTCCTCTTGGTGGTGCCATATTTCCTCCCAAGTATGAATTGAGGGACTGATCGAGGAAGTATGGCAATGCCTTTGTTTGGCTCAGACACAGGCGGCAGCAAATTCAGTCGTCACTGTTTGGAATAATAAGCAGGGGGCGCAGAGTGAAAGCAAAACACAAGGAGACTGAAATAACAACAACGTACAACCATTCATGCACACCATCAGCATTGGATATCGGACAGATGAAAATCCTGAATCCAAAAATCCTACATATCCCATGCTTCACTATGCACAGACTGTTAAAATGTTAATAAATATCAGCAAAGGCATTTTAGCTGAGTCATGTTTGGGCTGTTTGTTTGTTTCTTCTTTTCAGGAGAACAACAGTTGGAGAATTATGTCTTTGAAATGACTCGGCACAAATGTGTTGTGAACAGCTTCATAGTTTATAAATGGTATAAAATGACTGTAGGGGACTAATATAGGTATCGGTAGATACTCGAGTTTTCTGATATCGGTATCGGACACAGAAAAGTGGTATCGTGCCATCCCTAGCTGAAACACTTACTCGATATCTATCGTCACCTATTCCGATAATTGATTCATCAATTGTCAGATTTTTTCAGCTTCTTACATTTGAATATTTTCTGGTTTCTTTGCTCCATAAAACTGAATAATTTTGGACAAAACAAGTCATTAGAGAACAAAACACTGATCCACATTTTCTAAACTTTTATGGACCAAACAATGACTCATTTGGAGTTCATCGAGAAAGATAGTTATAAGAAATCAGTTTGTCTGAATTTTTAACTCTCACATGAAATATTAATGTTTTTCTTCATTTAGGATGATCACAATAATAGAAATTCACCACACTGAACTCACTGTAAGTGCTTTTTATCACAATGTGCGATAATATTATATATTGTCCCACCTCTTAAATCCCTGGAAAATGTCCTCTCAAAAATCTCCTTTACTTTTTGAGTTATGCTGCTCTCCATCACACAGGCAAACGTGGCCAAAGACAGCGAGTTCCTTGGAGGAGGTAATGAAAACATTAGATGCTCACGTGGAGCTGAAATTAAACGAGTGTATTAGCCGGCCGTACCCACGAGCTGATGGTCGGGGAATCTGGTTCTATTCATAAATCCTTACCCCAGCGGGAGCATGAATGTGCTAATGACCTGATGTTAGCTCTAGAGAAAAGGTCAGGCATATTAAAAAAAAGTGTGTAGAAACCATAAATGTCCAAATCAAACCATGACCACCTGTTCTTTACTTTAATGATCTAAAGATGATTATGATTAGTCTCCTGAAACAGCCTTAACGGCCCAGGAGCCCCAGCGATGGAAATCTGTCTATAATCCACATAAATCTCTTTCTAATCCACATATTTTTAGGATTAAAAAGCAGCTAGTTGTAGCTGCTGATGAGGCCCCTGTGGAGGCAAAAGGTCATGAATGCTGTATGATGCTTAAAGATCTCTCAGCCAATAGATCAATATAGTCTATAATATATGGATATATTAGGGTGTAGGCACCAGTGGTGAAAACCTCAGACTGATCATCTCTGTTGTGTTGTCTGAAACTGCAGAACATGGCCGACTGTTGTCCTATGTGGTCTATATTAAGAAGGAATGCTAATTAGCCTACTCTACTTCTGACGGCCTACAAAAAGAACAAGCAGCCGCTGGAGGACATTAAGGGACGGATTTGTCCGAGGTAGATCAGCAGTTTCAGTGTGACAGTCAACACACAACACAGGGTTTCTCAATCCTGGTCCTGGGGACCCACTGCCCTGCATGTTTTAGATGTTTAACCCTGCTCCACCACACCAGGTAGGTCCCCAGGACCAGGATTGAGAAACCTAGTGCTGCCAAATGAGTGGCTAAGCATGTATGGGGGTTTTTCCAGTCGAGGTGCAAAGGTTGGAAACTGTGCCGGTGCTTAAACGTTGCCTCTGCGACAACCTAAAAAAAATTTTTTTAACTGTAAATGGGGTTATACAAAGACAAAACTAACTTTTAAACTTTTTAATTCTAGTTTTCGTTATTTCTCTTTAACTATAATAACGTTGGCACATCTTTTGTCGACCGAATCAGTGCGTATTTCTATGTTTTCATGTCTAATTTCTCTCTTTTGTTAGCACGAGTGTGAGCCTTCTCATGTGCAGCGTGTGTAATCAAGAATCCCATGGGTTTCAGTAAGCTCTTGTGTTTAGCCGACAGCGGCTTGGTTTTGAAATGATGTAATATAGATCAGCCGCTATGGGGAGGGAACAAATTCACATAATAATAATAATAATAATAATAACAATAATAATAAAAAGCTGCTTCCATATGCAGTGTTCCTTCATTACCACTAAGTGGAAATGGAGACCTGTGAGCACGAGGAAATGAGGCACCAAAATGTACATGTGAGTTTTGGTTGCTTAAATAGCAGTGGTACAGTATTGGACCCCGGCGCTGTATTAAACCAAGGTTTTTTATCGCCCAACCTTTACATGACTGTTTTCATGACTTTAATATAATCCCCATCTCGATTTGTTCATCATTTCTACTGAGCTTGCACTCTCAGGAGGGAGGCTGTTGAGAGTATTTATTGCCGGTATAAAACCTTATTATGTATGCTGGTGTTTAATGTAATTTGATGCTAATGCAGGTCATGCTCTGCCAGCAGACAAGTCAGCGCACTGTGAACAAATGCGGTGAATGTGTTGTGTCTTAATGCTATCATGTCCTGACTGTATTTCAGCTGAACCAGCGTTTCAGTGTGTTGGAAATGTAGGCCGTGTGTGTGTGCGTTTATTAGCTCCTCCCTTATTATGCACCTCAACATGCGGGTGAAGCCTTATGTGCTGTGGGACTGCAAGTGTGTATGTTTGTGTGTTTTATATATATATATGTGACTTATCTAGCAAATCTAGAAAAGTCCAGACTGATTCATTTGCACCTCAGGCTCAGTTGCCATAGTAACCCCCTCCTTCCTGTGTATGTGTAAGAGAGAGAGAGAGAGAGAGAGAGAGAAAGGGCGAAGAGTGAAGGGACATATTTAGAATGATCTATGATGAAGGTGATGCACAATGGAATGCATTTCTATTTTAAACATGTGTAAATATTGACATGAAGAAAAGAACTCATTGTTTCTTGTTGTTTTTTCTCTGCTCATGTCTGTGGTGTCTTTTCTGTGGTCCTTCCTTGTCCTCCAGGTGTTCTGTAGAATATTTGGCTGCCTGCAGGGGGCACCACAGGTAGAGGTAGGTCTGACAGCATGGAGTGGAACAACTGCAATGAAGTGACTAACAGGATTTCAGTTATTTTGATATTTATTGAATCATTTAATCCTTTGCCTGAAACAGTTAAACAATTTATCTTTTTTTTTTTATCACACATCGTGATAAATATCACGCACAATACGGCGACTGTGTTGCTGTCATGCTCACCAGCATACTGTACAGTCCTAGTCATTTATTTGTTACAATAATGTCATTTAAAGTGACTTTCATGTCATTCTAGGTGTTTAGTTTTACAGTTACTGATTCAGTCACTAGAATATGTAAAGGAGCAGTCTGTCATTTTAAATGCACTGTTTTATGCATTTAGCCGGACACGGATGCTAGATGTCGTATTCATCAGTGTCTTTTGTGCATGTGTGAAGCTGCATGGAGTGAATTTCTTTTTCAAAAGTCTATTGACTCCATAACAACAAGAGCTAAATCTCTCATCCGCACTTCACAGCCGCCATACGACGCCGCTGTTAGAGCAAACAGTCATTACACTAACTAGTGATTAAATTTGGTTCACACTGGGGATTAAATGACAGTGAGTGTGGAGTACTTTGAGTAACAACCTGAACTGCATATAGATACAGTTCTGTCAAATCATATCCTATATTATGGACAACTTTGTATGAGTTTTTGGCTTCAATACCCATAAAAATACTGGTCAAACGGAAAAGGAAATAATGAACGGATCAATAATGACTCGTTAAAGCACTAATCTACTGCACATCGACCTACAACTCTGGTGTCACGTTAACTGAGAATTCTCTGTCATTGGCAAAATCTGAAAGCTGTCGGTCATTTTCACAAGATTGAACAATGAAGGCGATAAACAGTCCAACGTTACTTCAAATAATTCACACACAACACCGTCAATAACCACCTGTAGACCACCTGTAACAGTGGCGCCGGCGGCCATAATCCTGTATAATTAAATATGAACCCACCAGCAGCTGCTGACCTGTCATAGACCCGCCTCTCACGCAGGTAGACATCCGTACATCACAGAGATCACTACATCTATCAAAAAAGGATTCACCTCAGAGCATTTGGGCATCATCTCCGACATCGACACCTGACTCGATGCCTTTCGCTATCTGGATTCTGACGGCATATTGCAGATTAGATTACATTAGAGATTAAAATGTTGGATACTTTTACAACTTTAAAAAGTCTTGCAACCATGCACCTTACAAATAAAAACAATCACAGGGAATAGTGAAAAATGTTCTCATAGATTGCATACAAACATTTGTGGTCGCCCCCTGGTGATCATTCAAAAGAAACAAGTTTTAGATATTTCCACGTTGGCTTCATTTTCATTTTCTAAACAAAAATAAAACCACAAAGAACGTCACTGAAACACCCCCACATCTGCTCACACCAGTGCCTGCCTTTTCTAACAGAGGTAGGAGAGTGAGCAGCAGAACAAGTGTCACAGTAGCTATTATTAGTTCCAGTCATATAGCCTGACTTTACTTAGTCGTATCTCTGCTCTTTCAAATGAGAGAGGAGAGAGGCATTTCACAACACACGGAGAGAGAATGCTGATGGTGTGTGAGTGAGACAGGAAGGTGAATACGTCTGTGCTTGACACATCCCACAGGCTGTGTTTGTGATGTCCCCTACAGTAGCTGGTATTTCTTTTCCCCCCCCCTCACTGTCAAAGAGCTGATTGTGTGATGTAGTTGAAAAAAGTGTTGCCTCTGGCATGACTGATTCTCTACTGAGTCACTCTGTGAGAATGTGGAATATGCCTTTTAGACAAGACGTCAATTCGATCGCCCTGTTGACCGGCCGTGGTCTGACCTTTTATTTAAACAATGCTTTTTTTAGTAGAAATGTTATTCCCAATCCTAAAGTTGCCTGATTTACAGATAGATACAGAAGTGGTGTGTCCCTTCAGCTGTGCTAATAACTCTGTAAAACATCATTGTAGAGACGGCGTGAAGTAAGCGTGCATTTCTCCACAATACGCGTCCAGCGTCTTTTGTCCCCTTAATGTTGCGCTGACAGGATGGCATTCATGCCACAGTTTTATGATAATGGCCCGGGCAGCTCTGAATGGCTGTCGCTGTGCAGTGAATAGGATTCATTCACACTGTGCTGCTCTCACATATTGCAGCTGCAGATTATGGCTGATAAAAAAGACTGTTGACCTCATCAGAGACGCTTCTGCAGAAGCCTCATGTGCACAAAGCTTCTACAATTTTACTTACATGTTTAATTTATTTACCTAACTTTACATTTAGCCTAAAATGTCAACATTCCAAATTGTCACCACTGTATATAAATATGCTACATTTAAATGTGTTTTTTTTTTTTACCTTGTGCAGCTAAAGATCTCTCTCTCTCTCTCTCTCTCTCTCTCTCTCTCTCTGTCTCTCTCTCTCTCTCTGTCTCTCTCTCTCTCTGTCTCTCTCTCTGGGGCCTAAGTGATGAACACACATGTCCATGGGGTCATTTAATCAACAAGTCACATTATTTCTTGTGCCTGACCCCTGACCTCAGTCAAGCTGTGACGTCACACTCACAGAGGCATCGTCCTCCACCCTCCCCAGATCATGTTTTCAGCTTCAGCTTAAAGGAATACTAGAGTAGGGCTAGTATTTTTGAAAAATTGTGCTTCCTAACCTTCCCCTGAGTTGAGAAATATCTTCATATCGTTTCTTTGTTACGTGCCCACCAGTGACACATGGTCCTGTTAGCGTAACTGTTAGCAAAGATGGCGGACACTGTTTACATTGTGGGAGTGAGGTCCCGTCCCTCTACGAGTGGGTTAAGGATTAGCGTTGCAGTTTCAAGGCTCGGACCAAGTGTCACAAGTGCTGGTCTTCTGACATGAAGCAGACTCTGAAGCTGATTCTCGTCTCCAGTTGTTTTATTCATGTTTCTTTTCTTTTTTTTTAACAAAGTCGTCTGGAAGTTTAGTTAAAACATGAGCATTTTTTTCGATGGCTGTAACCGTTTGCCTCGGCTCACTCGCACTGGGAGTTAAATACGTGGTAATTACAAGAACTCATTGCTCCCTGGCTCTCTGGCTAACCAACTATCTCCCTGGCCAACTGTCACATGCCTGCTGGTTTACACATTTCGGTGTTAAGAAATGACTCAGATATTTGAGGAAAGTGAAGCCAATGTGGGAAGGCCTGTTTTCCCTTTGAACGGCCATTTGGGCCACTGCACTGGTATGTAAGTCTATGAGAAAATGAGCCTACATCTCACCTGATTTATAACACCGATAATCATGTCCCTGAGCGGTTTATGGTCTCAGTCACTAGTTACAGGTTTTCTTTAATAAAGCGTGATGTCCATATAGTAAATTAATGGTCCCATTTAGAGTCAAGTAGACCATAAAGCGGCTTATAATTTTGGGGTTTGGCTGTAGTTTTTGCCACTTCCTCTCATGAAAATATGATTTCCTCTAGTTTCAATAAAAAAAAACAAGATGACAAACAAGATGCAAAACTCAAGGCTTCAAAATTACAAAATCTCAGGACTGCCTTGATCACTGCTCACAGTCGTACATCACCACTGCTCATTTTAGACCAAAATTCAAACGAACTGCTGATCACAAACTAAATCGGAAGCTGTCCTCTTAGTCATGATAACACACACACACACACACAGAGAGGCTTATCTCTTGAGTGCATTAGCTGAATTCCCAAACATCAATAAAAACGCAGTATTAAAAATCACTGAATCGATGCGCACAATGATAGGAAATGACTTTCATATCTGGAGACATACCAGTTCTATTATGCTGTTGTGCCTGTGTGTGTGTGTGGAATGTGTGTACTTGTATTTGTCACTTCTTTATAACCTTTTCTGGCGTAAACACTGACCTTGTCAGAACATTTCTGAGGGAGCCGGGGTAAGATTTTGAATTGTGGGTAGGTTAGGGTAGGGGTTAGACATTTATGGTTAATGTTGGGGACAAAGCTTTGTTTAGGCTCAATGCAGTGTCCTAAGAAGAATAGCTGCACAAACCTGTGTGTGTGTGTGTGTGTGTTTTGTGCAGTACAGTGGTGCTTTTGTTCCATCACTACTGCTTGTGGGAAATTATAAACCACTACTCCAGTGACTGACCTAACATTAGCACCAAATGTCATAGTCATTAGAATCTGTGGGAAACAAGTGCTTGTAGCTGTAGTGTATCTTTTTTGTATTGTTTAGCTATTGTTTTGTAGCTTTACCCAAATGTTTTGAAAATGGTCATTATGCCTTTGCAGCTAGAAGACTCGGGTTTGCGACCCAGTCGGAACAAGGGCCTTTCTGCATGGAGTTAGCATGTTCTCGCCGTGTGTGCGTGGATTGAAACACACCGGCCGATTTTAAAACATGCCGCAATTGATGAACACTAAGTTTGTTGGTTTTTTTATGTTTCCTCCGGCTCAGGGCAAGAATTTGTCTCAAAAACCAACTTAATGTAAGAGAAAATACCTTTTTTTTCAAAGGGTAATTTATGCAAGACAGGTTTGCGGTAATTCTTTAACGGCCGCTTAAACGTGACAAAAATCAGACATATGGTATAATTTGGATTTAGTGGTCACGGCAGAGAGAGAGAGAGAGAGAGAGAGAGATCATCACTTGCCATTATAGTAGGCGGCCTAAATGATGAACACCCACTCTCCAACCTCATCAATTAGTGTGTGTCAGCTGCTGGACCAGCGCAGAGAGCTGACAGGGGTTAATGAAGTTATTAACCATGTGTATGGTGAGAGAATGGAGGGAAGAATGAAGTGACTGAAGATGGAGTCAGGGAGCGCAGAGCAGATGAGATGGTCATACACACACACACACACACACACAGACACTCATTCAACTGACTGCTCCTGTTTAAGATGAGACTTTAATCTATACTGGAATTAAGCACTGTGGTGCAGGAGAAGAAGAAGAAGAAAGGGAATTCATTTGTTCCTGTCAGACAATTGACTTGTCGTCACTCGTGTGTAAGATGTGGCAATCTTACAGTTTTCGGAGATGGAAATGAAGGACATACTGTACTTCACACGTCATCACATTACAGCCCTGTGAGCAACACAAGAAATAACGTGAATGCTGTCGAAAAACAACTATAATGTCCTAGGTGGACTAAATCGAAATTATGACTATGAAGTTACTTCACCAATTAAAGAGCACTTGTTTAAGTTATTAGTTGTTGAATTCCTATAAGTAGTCAGGAAAAAGAATTATCCCATTTCCAACCCATGATAGGTGTCAGTACATAATAACACCTGCAGTACTAAGTAAGTAAATATTAGGCTGGTTGTTGTTGACTGAAAGTTGGTCTTGTATATAATATATACAAGTCATACAACATGCGTCTTCATTGCTTGACTCAAACCAAGATGGCTGCCAGAAATGATCTCCATGCTTGTTCTAGCAGTTCTAACTGCAGAGGAAGCACCGGAGTTGTTGAGGATCACACACTTTTTTTTTTTTTTAGCCTTCTGCAAGCCATGACTAATAGCCCCTAATTGGCATGTAGTCACAGATGAACATCTCCCTGTGACATCACACACACCCCGATCCAGCGTTGAGACGTTCAGAGCGACAACCTGAACTGAACCGAGAGAGAAGACACAGGGACAGACTGTCCATGAAGGCTCTTCCATCACCATATTCAGATTCACTGCGACTGACCTATATCTCCGACTCCTCAATGGCTGCTCTCTGTTCTTGCCATTTGTAGGTCGTCGTGATAGAGGCTGTTGTTGTTGTTGTTGTGTGTGGCAGTCAGAGAGGGCAGTGCCCAGGTCATGGAGGGCGAAGTGTGTGTGACAGTGTGTGACTGTGTGTAGGTGTGTGGAATGCTCTGATGGATCTGCTCAGCGTCAGGCACAATGTGACGACTGTTGTGACAGAGCGAGGGTTCAGGAGGAGCAGAGGGTGCGTGGCCATATTTGGACATCCTAAATTTGATACAGGAGAAGCTACATCATTAATGCGTCTCACCAGTTGACACAGGTTCCTGCTGTGCTTAACTTGGGCAGAAACAAATCAGTTTTCACACACACAGATTTTTTGCTCAGTGTTTGAGGCGAAATTCCTAACGAGAGGGGTTGTCGGTGGCGGCATATGACAAAGTGTGCAAATGTGAGACGTCTGCTGCTGGTACTGAATAATGCAAGACCCTCTTCTCAAGTCAATTTCACACGACACGACTTTCAGACTTGTAGGAGCGTCGTACGTTCCACACGACGCGATATGGTGTCCTGTGAGCAGGAGTAAGGGGGGAGCTGATATGTAACGGTATCGCTATCGATCCAGTATTGGTGAAAATCACTGAATCAGATGTCTGAACTTAATATAGAAGTATTTTTCTTTTTCCGTTCTCCTTCTTCTCGTTGATAAAATTTCATCTGCCTTTTACCCTTGTTCTGGTCTCTGATTGGCTGGCTTGGCTTAAAGGCCCTGGTATACTCCGCACGTCAGGGTCCTGTAGTATCTCACGTCACCATCAGGTGGCGGTATATGCTGCTACAGTTCCCTCGGAGGTCTGTCGGGCAGGGGAGTCGGAGTGTCGGCCGGTTCGAGGCTTGGATGACTATCCTTGGTGACTTCTTCTGTTGTCGAAATGGTTTTTCTGCTTGGTGAGCGGAGCTTATACTCCGCCTACTGGTGGGGCAGAGATTCACAACACGCTCTTTGGTATACTATGACTTTAGCTTGAGATATAAAAGCCCTTGGTGACCAATTGATTATAGGACAAAAAAAGTGTATTGTGGAGGACAAAGAGGAAAAACATACACCTTAAAAACTATGACTGGTTTTAAAAATGATGTGAAATCATTTTCACTGTGAAGTTGAGGAAAAGCTGACGTGATCTAAGTGCCAAACCCAGACCCTGCTCGTCTTTTATTCTCTTGTGCCGCAGGTGAGTTATAGGGTCTCTATGACAGCGTGACAAAGGAAATCCAATCTGTTGAAAGACAATGAGATGAGGTAATGATGCTTTATGCTCATGTGCAGAACACACATGAGTGTGTCCCAGCAGCACTGACTGCCTCTCACAGCCAGGGGGACACAGAGAGGGAGAGAGAGAGAGAGATGGTGGGGGTTGACAGTGGCAGGGCAAAGCTTATTTGCATAAGAAGAGCTCCTCGGGCCAATGGCCAGACTGGAGAGAGGGTCTAACTGGATCCAACAGGAAGTGACGTGTCGGTTTACACACTCCTCCCTCTCTCCCTCTTTTCCTCAAGCAAGACGGGGCGGGGGGAGAGAGAGGGAGAGAGGAAGACCAAGTAGGAAAGAGGGGGTGAGCGAGGCAAAAGTAAATGGGCCAAGTAGCAGTCTCATTCTTGCTGTGTGACATCACGGAGCAGCAGAATGTACCGGGATCTGCTTGACTCCTGAAAACAAGACTGAACAGGACTAAGAGAGAGCCATAGGGAAGAAGAAGGAGGAGAAGGTGGGAGGACAGAAGGACATAGGAAGGAAGGAAGGCGGGAGGGTGGAAGAGGAGACTTGTAGGACTTTTGGGATCTTTGGGTATCGGCTCCCTGTGAAGGGTTTAGTCGGCAAAGTGTCCCACAGGGGCTGAGCTACAGCCCTGCCCCGGAGTTGCCAGAGCCGCCTCGCTGCAGCAGGGACAAGATGAACTATCTGGTGAGTGTGTTTGTGTATGTTTGTCTGAGAGCGAGAGAACACAGAGACACTCCAGTGTGTGCATGAAAATCACTGCCTTTTGTTGCACTTGATTAATAAGTCTGTGCCTCTGTTGGTGTGTGTGTCTGCGTGTGTGTGTGTGTGTGTCAGTGTGCTTCAGTCGAACTTGCTATACCCCAGCTGTGCATGAGTAAGGAGGGGGCAAAAAAAAAAAGAAAAGTGAGGGAGACTCGGGGTATGAAGAAAAGGAAAATGTGAAGGGGGGAGGAGAGGGAAACGAGTTAACATTTTCTCTGCGGAGTCTCACCTTTTGTTGGATCTCAGCGGGGATTTTGTGTGTGTGTGTGTGTGTGTCAAGGGGGAGAAGGGTTTAAAGTCAGTTCACACCAGTTGAGGAGACTTCACTGCCCTGTGATGGAATGTTCACCAACAAAGTTGCTTAAATTTCCTCCCCTCTCCTGTGTTGAGTTTATAAATTCCACAGAATGATTGTTTTATACGGAAGGAGCTTTAAAGACAGTGAAAGACTTTGTCGGGACATTTAACATCTGTGCCTGCAAAGAAATGGCCAAACTATTCAAAATAAAAGGTAAACTTGGCAGTAAGGCAGCGATGTAACCTTCGGAGGTTGCTATTCTGAAAACACTGATAAGACTTGGGTTCAAGTTTGTCACTGGATGCCTGTAATCCTCTTGACGCCGATTGAATGCAGTTGAACTTTGAATGTGTGGCTGCAGTGCAGGACAAAAACACAGCAGATTGAGCTGTCTGCCTATTTCTTTTTAGTGTAAAAATGCAAACCTGAGTCAACTACACTCAAACATTTACGTTTATGGCTACAGCAGAAGGGAGGACAGACTGAAGAAGGTGGGGGAGAGGGAGAGAGAGGCAATACCATGGTCTGTCTTTCTGCTGACTCAGAGGAAAGTGTAGAGAAATGAAGGTTTTATGGCCAGAGGACAGAGGGAGGTGATCAGTTGCCCGAAAGAGGGGGGAAAAAAAATTCTACAGTGGAACACAAGCAGAGCAGAAAGAGAGGCAGGAAGATATGCTATGTGTAATCTCTGAGGATGACAAGGAATTAAGTTTAAACAGAGGGGAACGAGGGGAAATAAACAAATGGTTTATGAGGAGGGAGAGAATGCGGGGAATGGACGGAGGAGAGGAAGAAGGATGTAGAAAGACAAAGAAACGGGCAGTAACAGTGCTTCTCTGCTATTGTTTGAAAGGCTTCTGCGTCAGTGTTGGCTCACTGCTCATGACATGTCATACCACACTTGGTGTGTGTGTGTGTGTGTGTGTGTGTGTGTGTGTATGGGGTAACTACACAGCCAGGAATGTGACAGACAGTGAAATACTGTGGAGCGGATCAGTGTGTGTGTAACTAGTAATTACACGCCAGTAATTAGTGTGTAATTAATATGGAAGCACATTCCACTGTTGTGGCTGTGTCAGAGAGTCATTCTGTTTTTATAAGAAATCCACATTTTGGTGGCCTGAACTCGAATAGTCATTCAGGTAAAATGTCAATTTTTTACTGGAAGATCAGACCTGAGACGAGTCACAGCAGGCAAGGCTGCTCAAAAAATGTCCTGAAAGAGTCACCGGGAAAAAATGTCCTGAAATTCCTGGCTACCACTTTGAGAACCACTGTAGCTTCACATGTTCTACTTTGTTTTTTATTTGTTAAAAGTGTTTTCAAGGAAAAAATTCAGGAAATGCAAATCCTCATGATCATCGAGGAACAACGGTGCAAATGTAAGAGCAGGGATTTCATTTATCAGACTGATGTCGAGCTGAAACTGAAAGTAGGTGTTGGTTTATAGCTGGTAGTGAACGTGTGAGTGCAGGTTACTGTGTCCTTATTTTCAAAGGACCCTGGTTCTGTCCATCCAGGCTGAAACGCAGCCGGATTAACCTCACACAATGTCCTCTTCAGGCTGGAGCCTAGACTGGATATGAAAAAAATGGACATAGTCTTCTGGTTTCCTTGCCCAAGTCAATAAAGAAAACTCTGACTCTGCTGCTGCTGTGAAATTTGGTCTATTTAGAGGAAAATAGACAATAAAATACAGCACATGTGAGTGGACATCAGTGTGACTGACCTGTGGCTGTCATCTGAACTTCAAGTGCACAACCTCAACAAATGGCCGATCACCTCTGGAGACTTCACAGCGAAGGTGCCAATGTTCTTCACGGCTGACATTAAGACCAGTTGCCTCAAGGGTTGCAGGGACACAAGTACACATATTTATCGTGTTAAAACAAACTCCTGTTACGACTATTATAGTGCAGTCACCACTCAAGACTACGAAACAGCCAGTGACACATAATCTGTCTTAGAAATGAGGAGTTAACCAGGCCAGGAGAAAGTGTCGGCTTTAAAAAGATAAAGAGGAATTCCCTCTATACCATGGGGAGTGTGTGTCTGTGTGTGTGTGTGTGTTAGAGAGAGTATCAGGTTCACACATTCATCCAAACAACCAGGTTTCCCTGACTCTAACTTGACCCAGGCTCATTAAAACACATGGCAAATCTGGCCTGTAAATCTGTCAAGACAGATTCAGTGTCAGTGAGCGGCGCTATCAGATGCAGGGGTGACCCCCCCCCCCCCACCCCCCCGTTAATACCACTCAATTAGGAAGTGTAAAGATGATGCTGAGTGAGTGTGTGTGTGTGACGCAGTAAATTCAAAAGTGAGATGCAGAACACTTCTAAAACTTTACTTTGAAGTACAGACTGTGATTCAATCCTGTAAAGTCTATTTCAGATATAGAATAGAATAGAATAGAATAAGTCTTTAAATACATTGTGTGTTGATGGTAATGAAGGTACACACGTCAGTTGCACTTTGAAAACCAGAGTCCAGGGGTTGCAACCCACCTGTGAGTTACAGTTTGTGATAATGAAAATATAATTGTATAATTTAAGTGTTAAACACCCCTGCTGTAGTGTTTTCTTTACATCAGAGGGAACGGCTTCATGGTTCTGTGGTCAGCCTATGTCACACTAACTCATCTGCTCCGCCGTTTGTACTTGTTCTTTTATGTTTCATTTGCACACAGGGCCCAGTCTTGTTTTGCTGTAAGAATATAAAAGCATCGCTATATGCAGTGCATTTCCTATACCACACATTTTATATTTTATAACCCATTCACAAGCTGCTGTTGCTGGCTCAACCACCAGGAGCATCTTGGGTTTATCGGAGGAGCCGGTGGATCAGATATCCAGCTTTCGTTGTTAGAAGATGAGCCACCGCAGCTCCTCTTTGAAGTGTCAGAGTAAGGACTGTCGGTGGTCCTCACATCTCTTTGCCCATGTATTTCTCCTGACTCACTGACTGAGTCACAGGGGCTGAACTTAGAGCAGGAATTTCCCTCTTGTCTGTCCTCTGCATGACTAACACATGTACACACACACACATACACACAGATACACATGCTCACCATCAACAGCCCCCTCCGAGGAACACAGTGGTGTCAACCATAGAGTCAGTCAGTCAGTGGAGCGGTGAAGCAGTCAGTCAGAACACAGGCAGTCGGTTAATAATCAGTCAATGAATTTCTACACTGTGTGTTCTGTCCTTTTACACCTTGTAATCATAAACTTTACCTGAGTTTGCCCCGGTACGGATCAGAGTCGATACTCTGTGACTCATTCATGCTATCATGATGTGACTCGTCTCCAGAGGCCAGAGATGGACGCTTGTTGCTAAGCGAAGCTCACTTCACTGGACACTGTCCTGTCCGGTTCTACACCCACCTGATATCCTGAGAGACTCCATCTCTTATAGCATCTGTGACCACCTGTATTCACAGACACACTTGGATGCCATTTTGATTGAAAATACTGTTATTTTTAAGCTATTTGACTGCACAGATATCTTCATTGTCAATGTGTGTGTGAGCAGTAGTTTGTGAGGGAGAGAAAAATTGGGATGTTCTGAGTGTTTCCCATTAATTATCCAGACCGTGACGGACACAGCGTGGACAGCGTGGGCGAGACCAGACTTGTAAAACGGGGGAATGGTGTTTAGTTTTCAGCTTTGACATAGTTCCAACAGGGTCACTCACCACTGCAGTCCCATTTAATTTTGACTGAATTTTAGCGAATGTGCTCCCATTATTCTGCTCCCTGATGTACTGTCGGAGCCCTGAGACTCTGAAACCCGCTGGATCAGTGACAGCTGTCAGAATATTGAGGTTTCAAACAGAAACGCTAACAAGGATCTCACTGACAGCAGCTTTAATCCGTACGATGTCGCTTTAAATTGATTGAGTAAAGTGTTCTACACCAGGCCATTTAACCGCAAAGGTTGCTTCATCTCAGGGTCTTGTACAATGTTTTTATGAAACCGTTTGTGTAAAAAGCAGAGGTGTTAGGAGGTTAGGAGGGCTGATTGAATCAGGGATGTTGTTTTTAATAACTCCACCACACCAACAATGTGTGAAAAACAATAATTATACTGCCATATCAAGTGTGTGTGTGTGTGTGTGTGTGTGTGTGTGTGTGTGTATGTGTGTGTATGTGTATGTGTGTGTGTATGTGTGTGTGTGTGTGTGTGTGTGTGTGAGAGAAATGTGCCAGATTAGTGACGCAGTCGCTAAGGAGACAGATTCCGCAGTGTCACTGAGACACACTGAGGGTTGGAGCGCTGCTGAAAGACAAGGCTTTGTCCTGTCCTGACTGACTCAAAACCACATTGGTCATGGACTGCACATTAGAGAGAGCGTTCCATACAAATCGACATTCTTCAGTCGTAATCTCCCAGAACATGAATAGACCATCCTCACTCACACACACACATACACACACACACGTCTGCTTTCACAGAATGTTTGAATGAGCTGTCTCAAAGGATCTTAGGCCTCATTCAGCCTTGGTATTAACATCCGTCTTCAGTGATCGGACTGCGTGCGGACAGAGTCGAGTACGACTCTCCACACGTGGCAGTAAGACGTATGTGTGTACGTGTGTCCACATGCGATCGGGATTCCCATGCCCTTTATTCAACACGGCTGAGTGAGTCAAAGCCCTACTCGCACTGCTGTGACATGAAATAAGGACTCAGACCTGTGCTTAGTGCAATCTGCATGTGATCCGACGGATGTTACCAGCTCTAATTCATGTTTTCCCACTACTGATTCGTCTCAGGATGGATTTAAAAATCTCAGGGGCTCAGTTGTTAGCAAGGATCATCGTAAAAAAAAAGTAAAAGTGCAAAGTACGCATCATTTCTGTCAAATTATGCTTTTAACCAGTACAGATGTGTCTGACGTTGTATTTGTCTGCACAAGCCAAAACACACAGCGAGGGACACATCGCCAGTCCATCACAAGGCTACATAAAGACAACCAACCATCCACACTCACACCTACGGTCAATTTAGAGCGTCCAATTTGTCTAATCCCCAAATCTGCATGTTTTTGGACTGTGGGAGAAAACCCATGCACACAAGGAGAGGACATTTAAACTCCATACAGAAGGGCCCTTGTTCCGACGGGGTCGCAAAGTAAACTAAACTAATTAAAGAAATGAAATCCCACCTAGTGTTAATATTGTGGTGGTGGCCACATTTAAATCAAGGTACGGACACTGAGAAGTGCAAAGCTAGCTTCAGGTGACTGTGAAACTGCAGTGGGTCAGAGGACATCAGCTCCAAGCTGCAAAAAGAGAGAGAGGCGATGGATGGGGCAATGCATCACCTCGTGGAAACGTCATGAAAAAAGCTCTGAGGCACTGAAATTTGTGTTGTGATACAAATGCGGTTGATACTAATGGGGCCAAATAATAAAAAACATACAAGTTAAATCTACGTCGCTGCCTGTGCTCTTGCCTTTTCGCGTGCACTTTTTATTTTTGGCCCAAGTTTCACTCTACAGTAGAGTACAGTTAGTCCACAAACAACAAGCCATGAATCACTGGATGTTTTTCCCTGCTGCTCCGAGCTGAATCATAGAGTCAACACTGCAGTTTCAGCTGCAGCTTTCTCAACAGATTTATGTGAGTGTCACCACTGTGTAGATTTATGCCCCGTGGTTGTGAAACCATTTTAAAGCAGACACCTTTAGTTTGTGCGTTTGTGTGGCGCGTGTGTGCGTGCGTGTGTGTGTCTTTTCTTTTTTCCTGCGGAGATGTCGCATTAATAAATACCGACACTTCTCATGCAGCTGCACGCCACCGGTGTTTTGAGATTGTGTCTTTTTAGAGCGGTGTGAAGACGCGGGCTTCAGCTTGTCATCGTCAATGATTGTGAGACGAGAAATAAAGACTTTGTCCTGTGTGAAACACACACACACACACACACACACACACAGACACACACACACGGTGAACAGAGGGTGTGCCAGCTCTTTAAAGCTCTTAAACACAGGCATTGGCTGTGAGCAAACATCCACTCCTTCTGTTGTGCATTGCACATAATAATCATTTCTGGAGGTGTTGAGCAACGACCGTCGTCTTAGAAGTTAAAATAGTAAAAAAAAACAAATAAAATTGTATGAATTCCTGTATGGTTTTAACCGATGTTTATTTTGTAAAAGATCTCAGGTATTCTGCTAACCGTGTGAATTGTGTATAGAGCCCTGTTTTTAAATCTCCGTGCTGTGGTAAACCTGTGTCATATTGTTCTTTAAAAACATATTTTTCCTTACTGTGCCTATCTGGAAGCATCTAAATGTGCATCACAGCATGCAGCCCTCAAAGTTCAACATATTTTTAACTTTTATACGTATAAGTCGCGTTGCTTACTGACCGAGCGCACATTTAGTTTTTTTGCAGTTAAAGACCACCCTTGCGCAGCATGGGCCATTGAAAATAATGGACGGTGATAATCTGGTGGTGTTATTCTGTCTAAGGGGGCAATCAGAGGCTATGAGCTGCTAAAATGCTGTATTTCCCAGCAGGCATTGTGACGGAGCACCAGCTGTTTGTTTGTTATGGTTTGTAAATGCATCACAGGTAAAGCAAGTGTCAGAATGATGAATGGAAGGGTGCTTTTTCTGTCCTAAGTCCTATCAGCTATCAGCAGCTAATGGCAACTTTCAAGATGAAATGTTTTAGGGCTGGAACTAAAGATTATTTTCAGAATGGATCGATGTGTAGATTATTTTCTCAATTCATCGATTTGTTGTTTGTTTGGTCCAGAAAATGTCAGAAAAGTGTTAAAAAGTGTTGACCGGTGTCTCTCAAACCTTAGGATTCCGTTTTAATGGTTCCTTTGTTTTTAGGGAGCAAAGAAACCAGAACATATTCACCTTTAAGGTGATGATTCATTTAGTATCAATTCATGTTCAATTAATCGAATAATCTTGTATGAGCTGTAATTGTTACAGAGAGAGACGGAGAGACCGAGCGTATTAAAGAGAGAGAGCAACCAACCAGCAGGTCTGTCTGTCTGTCTGTCTGTCAACAGGTTAAGCAACTCTGAGGCCACGCCTGCAGAGCCGATCCTGAGCTGGAGGCTACACAATCCCTGCTGTTGTTGTTGCTCTTAGTCATAGCCTGAGGGCAGGAATTCTTCAGCCGGGCTCATCACTTGCTAAAGCAGCAGTCTTAACCTGCATTTAACAGGGCACATAAAGATGTGGCTGTTTGCAAAAGAAATGCAGAAGTATTTAGATTTTTAAGGGTTAACGGTGAAAGAGTCCAAGTGTCCCAAGAACCCTTTGGTCACACAGAACTGAGCACGGGGATTATTTGAATCATTTGTTTTGTACAAATAATAATAATAATAAAATAATATTTATATATATATATATATATATATATATATATATATATAGCCTTCCTCAAGGAATCGACAAAACATACAAGTCACACATCCAGATTGAAACAGCACATTATTGAAGTAAACACTAGCAGTGAAATTCAATGATTTTGTACCTATTATCAATGAATAATCTGAAGTAATCATAATCTCAACATATAAGGATTATCATTTTGGTCATAACTGAGAAACCCTATGTTGTGTTTGCAATTAAAGAAGAAGAATATATGATGTTTCTATAGATATGGTAACATTCTTATATCCCTGTTTGTGCATATAAACGACCACTTGCTTTCTGTAAACATTGACAGTCAGAGCATTACTGTCATTTTAAAATGTCGCAGTCGATTCCGCTTGCACGCGCTGGTTTTTATGAACGTGTCATAGTCATCGTCCTGCGATAGATGCTGCACTGGGTTTGGGGCGTTCTGATGTTGTACAAAGCAGCCGTGCACTCAAGTGTTTCTCAAGAACAGTCTGACATGCCAAGGCAGGAAAAGAAGGAGGGGGGGATGGGAAGGACAGACTGAAGGAAAATGAGAGGTAGGAAAGAAATAAAGGGTGGTAGAGAGAGAGAGAGAGAGAGAGAGAGAGAGAATGACAAGAGCAAAGGGAAGAAACAAACAAAGGAAGGAAGGGTAACAACACTTGTGTAGGTTGCTCATCTGTATGATGTGCAAGAATGTGAATGTTTGAGAGAGAGAGAGAGAGAGAGAGAGAGACCTCTGGAATGTGAGGTAATAGGAGAGTTGGATGTTTGTATGTGGAGACTGGAATGTTGTAGTAAGATGGACTACAGGCCCCAGCTCGCTGCACCAGTAGCAACACACACACACCTGGGTTAAGAAGAAATAAACACACGTTGTACTTTGTCAAAGTACAGAGGATCTGCAGGTCCAGGGCTGTCGTTAACCTGTTCATTTCAACCTCTGACACAGTGATCAGTTACATGTTTACTCAGGGAGCTCAGAAAAGTCTTGTCTTCTCTTTAAATTGTCTACATGTAATACCAAGAATAAGGACACAAATGAATACTAAGGAGGAACGTTCGATGATCTTGATATAAGATTTCAGGGCTCAGAGTTCAGCGAACCGTCTGTCGAATGAAACCTTATTTGAATCATCATTATGAAAATAATGTTTATTCAGCAGAAGAATAAACCAAAGCCCAAACCCAAATTCTCTCCTCAACCATAAACCAAGTCTTAACTCTCACACACTGCCTCACAAAGATTGCATGCATGCAAGGAAGGAAGCATGCACACATGCACACACGCACGCACGCATGCACGCGTACAACCTCAGATTTGTCCATGTGGGCTGGGCCAAAGAGAAGAAACGGAAGAAACAAAAAAAGTCATGTTTTGCTTACAACACAATTCCTGATGCTTGTACTGTATATTGTTACTGTAGTGTATCAGTTAAAAAAAGGGAATACAACTGACTAAAAGTTCAATTGCAGCTTTTTATATTATTGATCGCACTCGCATCGTGATCCGTGTAACTGTGCAGCTCCTAGTCGAGCAGATTGAGAACATCAAGTCTGACATTTTCATGGGCAAACAGGTCAGTGACAGGGTTTCATTGCCCTTGACATGAGTGATGCCGCTCACCAGATCGATACAAATGTGGTTGGCTTCAACTCAGGCATAGTAGTATTTCCTCTGGCTGTACCTTTGCTTTGCTAATAGAGAGTTTACATGAAAAGAGGCAAATTTGGCACATGGCTTTATAGGCCGCTCGTCTACAATTAGTTTATAATGACTAGTACAGAATCATTTCAGTGAGGTCTCAACCTTGCTTTGTAAATGCATTTAGATGAAATCAAATCATCACCGTCAGCGCAGTTCTTCCTGACTGACACCTACAGCTCGTCCCCACGTATGAGCCCAGACAGGCTCATTCTAATGAAAAACGTGACTGATTCAAATTCACCTCAGGCTGCAGAGAGAGCTGAGCACCTGCAAGAGCCCACTGACTCCGTGCAGAGGAGCTCAGGGATCAACAGAGCAGACGAGTGAACCACAAGAGTGAACAAAGACGAAAGGAGCGGGGGGGCCGTCATGTGACTGCTGCTGAAATGGCAGACTGGGTGGAAAAGAATGGGAAAGAGGACACACAGGGAGTGTCATAGGTGGCCTTGTTTTATTCCTAGGCTTGTATTTGTCCCAAGGGGTCAAATAGGAGGCAGGAGACAAAGGGCATTAGGCCACACACACATATACACAGATGAGCAACCTGTCTGTAGTGTGCGCGCTCCACCAGCTGTTCACATTACTTCCTCTTCAGTGGACATCTCTCTGTTTCTCCCCCGCTCTTCTCTTTCTTCTCAGATGTTGGAGTTCAGCTGGAAATTGTGTCAAACTTGTCAAACACAAATGTCACAAAACCTTGACAATACAATTTCAGGTTTGTGAGTGTGGACCAAAACAATTGCTGCTGCTGCTGCTGTGTTGCTTTGGACGTTCTCCAGTTGGATGTTGAATGTTCTTCATCAGACGCTCGGCATTTCACTTGACACCTCGTCCCTGTAAAGTCCTCTTCTCTTTGTCAGTCCTCTCCTCTCTATCGTCATCCGTCTCGTCTCTCTGACCAGTCTAAGTGTAGCTTTTGGCGTCGCTCAGCTGCTGCCGGTTGTCGGGGTCAATGGTCGCCTTGGTAACGTCTCATTGTTGAAGCCTGTTGCTGCTGGGATTCGTCCTGAGAGGTCTGGGTAATGTGTTCAGCCCCTACTGTGTTCTCACTCGCAGTCTGCTGAGTCTGTAGGGTGGATGCACAAGTGTCGTCTTGATGACTTTCTCACGCCGATTAACAGACACGGATGTTTAAAGGTTTCCAGCCACGTCCGCACACAGATGACTGGCTGTTGTGAAGGTTCGGCTTTGGTTTTTACCGTCGGGATGCTTTCAATTTTACCCAAACGTGTTCCAAAATGTTCTATGGAGTTTGATAAACAAAAGCTTTTACACCTGTATCTGATTCATTTCTATTCTGGTAGTTCATGGTTCTTTGGATGATCAGTTATGCTTTTTGCATCTCCCGTTAGGATGTTCACGAAATCAGTGAATCATAGAAATGTGACTACATTAATTTTTCTTCTGCTTCTCCTAGAGATCAATATGGATCTAAAATCTTGGACCTGTCATTTCTTTGATGTAGAATACCCATACACGCCTGCAGTTTAAAGGGATAGTTCCAGGTGTTTTGAAGTATGAGGAAGTGACGAGGCAATATTATTTATACAGCACATTTCAACAACAAGGCATTTACAATAAAAAACAAAACAGCGTCTGAGCCCGCAGGAGACTGGTGGGCATGCACCAGTCTCCAGTTTTAAGTATGAGCTATCGTAAGAATATGTTCACTGCTTTATCTTTCAATGCTACAACTAGCTCTTTTTCTCATTCCGCTTATTTTGTTCACAGACACAGGAGCTGCTGGTTTAGATAGTGGATCAACAACTGTCGAATGTTGTGATGCAAAACTGTTGATTTTCTCTGTGGACTTTGGTCCACGAGAGTGAGTGAGTGGTCCACTCAGACACAATCTCAGACACACTTTATCACTGTTGTCTCATTTTTTTGTGTGTACCATGAAACTCTATTTATAGTTCTTGTAATGTAGTTTCTGTAAAAAAAGATTCTGAATTAGTCAAAATTTTAAATGTTTGACTGGACAAAGAATAACAGAGAGATCATGGGAACACAGTCAGGGGAGCTTCTAGACCATGCAGGTCAAGTCAGTGACTCATTGTTCAATCAGGAGGTTGTGTGAATCATCTGCATTGCACTTCCTGTTTCTCTGGACACTGCAATGGACCAAAGCGGGGGAATTTTGTTTTGAGCATGTTTATGTGTGTGTGTGTGTGTGTGGGGGGGGGTTTGGCTGGTATGTGAGTGAGATAGGGTGACCCCAGAGAAGAGACAGAGAGGTGCATTCATCATCCTCTCAGCACTCACACGAGAAGTGGTGCTGCTAGGCAGCAGGGTCTTCACGCTCAAAATGAAAAGCTGCAGCAGAGACGCGTCTGCTCCTGCGAGGACACTCGGAGAAAGAGATCAGTCACATCATCGCGACTCCTCACACGTGAATGAGCGAGCGTGTATCGCTGATGTCCATGAGCAGTCCAGCTGCTGTAGCTGTTACGTAGCAGTGTAAATAAATAAATGATTACAGTGTGTGTCTGTTCTGACAGTTGCACGGCAACTGACGAACCTGGCTCGCGCTCGTGGATCAGAAACGGCACCAACTGCTCAGAAAAAGACAAGAGGTAGTGCTTCAGCGATTTTGGAAGTAGCCGCGGGCCGTATAATAATGTGGTGAGGAGATCTACGTCACTCTGATGGAAAGTGTTCTGTAGATGACAGAAAGTGACTGAGACGGACCGAGAGGGGATGTGAAAGAAGTAAGAGTGGAGAGATATAAATAAGGCTTTATGGTGGGGAAGAGCAAACAAGACAACATTTAAAATCCACAGCTACGTTTAGGGATAAGCTATAGATGGTGTTTTAAAGAGAAAGTGGGGTTTGTATGAGGTACTTACAAACACATAGATGCAGCTCACTGTGAAAACATCACTGTAAGTAAGGACAGAAAAAAACGGTTCTGAGTTAGAGCGAGACGTTCCCAGAGCAGCAGACCACGGTTCAAGAGCCGGATGATGTTTCAGTGCAACATCAGTGTTTTTTTAAAAATTATTTTAATGGTCTTTGTGTGTTTGACAACTGCATGGTCATAGTTGTCATAGTTGGCGCCATGTTCAGGTTTCGCAAACGGAAATTCGTAGGCATCACCTGCAGTTGGGTTTGCAAGATACTATTCGTCAATCACACTTGAACGTGCTGTTCTTTATCGTTTATTTTCCTCTAAATATTAACATAACGCACAAAATTGACTAATGATTGAGACCATTAGTTCCTCAGGAACATGTTTACTGATGTCATAAATCAAGTGAGAAGAAGGCTCATTTTGCCCTGAGACAATATTCAAAGGGAGTTCTTTTTGAAACCAGTGGAGTCGCCCCCTAGTGGCTAGACTTCAGAAAGAAGCTGACTGTCAATTTTTTTTAATACACACAACATGGTTTTAACCCAGGGGTGTCAAACTCATTTTAGTTACGGGGCCAAACACAATTTGCAATTTGATCTCAAGTGGGCCGGACCAGTAAAATAATAGCATAATAACCTATAAACAACAAGATCTCCAAATGTTTCCCTTGGTTTTACATTTAATGAGGCATTTTCTTACACAATATATGATGAACAACCGGAAATAAGATGAAAAATAACAATATTATGCCTAAATTTACCATTAGATCTATGAAGGCACAAAACATTTAGTCACAGGTATCTGGAACTGAAAAGTATAGTATTTTCGAAATTCAAAAATTCATCCTGCGGGCCGGATCGGACCCTCTGTTGGGCCAGTTCTGGCCCCTGTGCCTTATGTTTGACAATCCTGTTTTAACCCAATGTTTCCTAGCCTGGTGCTTTTTGTACCAAACCACATTCATAACCAGAAAATGGTTTTCATGATGCTCATTTCCTTCTTTCAGCCCAAAGTGCCACACGCAGTTAAAACACTGTTACTTTGATATGTACTGTATGTTTATAGACATGTAAATAAGTAATGGTTCAGAAATGTAAGCTCACCCAGACATGGGGTTGCAGCGGGAGACTTCAACGCAACACAATCTAACTACTACCGCACAATAGTGACTGCTGTACGAGCAAGTGGTAAATCATTATATTGTGTGTGTGTGTGTGTGTAAGTTCATTTGCTTTCATGTACAGACGACAAAGTCTTATCAGTCTCTGAGGACATCGTCGCTGTCACTGTAACACTCCCAGCAAACTTAAATGATGTTTCCTCCCTGAATATTGGAATATTTTTTAATAACCTCTTCGCTGAAATGTTCTACAGTTCATTACCACATCTCGCTGAGCCTCATTCTGGTAGTTTTGAGCCTCTGATCGCTAGTTAGACGCTTGTGGGAGATTAAACCCGCTCTCCGAAGATACATAAAGCGAGAAAAGGCCTGAAGGGGCTGCGACTGGGACTCCCTATTACAAGTTAGAGTACCAGCCAAAGTCGGGGCTGAGGAGCAGTGGGTGTGTAAAAGAAAAAAAAATTGAAAGTAATTTTTGGATCATAAAGTGGCTGAATATTATATAATTGTGTAGGAGTGACCGGAATGTATTTTTTGGGTGAATAAATTCAGTGAAGTGGATATATGAGGGTGGGGTGTCTTTCACCGTCTGGTTCCCAGCCCACTTTCGAACCGTGAACGGCCCTTAAGTGCAGTGAAAGGAAAAGATCGGCAGTAAATCTGAACGCTAACTACATGGCCTTATGTAGATGGGCAGTGCTTTGTGTGAGTGAGAGAGAGAGGCTGAGAGGCTGAGAGGCTGAGAGGCTGGCATGAGGCCAGTACAGGCTGTACCAGTGTGTGATAACTGGGGTGGAACTCAGACACAGAGGGAGGAGACCAGGCTGAGGTCGGACATTGACGACAAATATTGGTTTAGTTTTCAGAGAGTTCCAGAGGGACTGAGGGGAGGTGTTTCTGTTTGCGCGCTGGGTTGCCATGCAGATGAGCTGTGTGTGTGTGTATGTGTGTGTATGGGAGGTTAAAAATGATGTCACATTTGGATGATTGAATACAGCTTACATTCATTTGTTGTTGTTTTTTATTTGAAATTTTCTTAAGACTGAGTTCTTGGGTCCTTGACTTGATAAACAGCAGGCACTGAATGGAAACTGCGATAACGATAATGTAACTTAAAGATTCAGTGCACTTCTTCTCCTGTCGCCTCGGTGTTTACTGATTCTGTGACGGAAATGAAAATATTTACAAAATACAAAACTAATTTAAAGAAAGTTCTCAGTGTTCACTAAATGTGGGAAAGACGCAGAAGCTGTTAAGATCATAACATTTAACTCAGAACTACAGTATGTTGTCGTTTTTTTTCCAGATTCGACCTAAAACAAACAGGAACAGCAGTTCAGTGGATTTGTACTTTGCCCTCTCCTTGTCTACATGGCGAATCACATAACACGTAGCACTGCAGCATGTAGGAAAATGACTGCTAACATGGCTGTCACCCTCCCTGTGTGCACACATGTAGTAAAGTTAAAGTTCAGTATCATTTCAATCATGTTTTAACGTGTTACTGGTGCAATTATGTTAAATAAAGTATCTACATTAACATAACACAGAACTGTTAATAAAGTCAAATAAAGAACAGCAGTATGACGTTCTCTTTACTGCTCTGCATTGCAAACACAACACAATCAGTGTAGTTTTCTTTTTTGTGTGTAGCTTTGTTGGTCTGACCTGGTCAATAGTGTGTTCATTCACAGGGTAATTGAATCGTCCTCATCGTGTGGTTACACAGATTTATACAGGTGTATCCAGGTCTGTGACACAGAAATAACACCCGAGAGTGTTGTAACCGACGAGTCATAACCAAGTATTCAACCAAGCTTGTGGTGTAATTAAGTCTAAGTGCCATTATGATGAAAGTATTCTTCTGTTCTAAAAGACGTCTTGTGTTTGCTGTGAATCTGGGAACCAAACAATAAGCAGCTTTACCGTCCTGCACTTCCTGTTGCCTGCTGCATATTTACATTTTAATCTTTGCTCCTTCCACAGAACGTGTTGGCCAAGGCGTTGTATGACAATGTGGCCGAGTCCCCGGACGAGCTGTCCTTCCGCAAGGGTGACATCATGACGGTGTTGGAGCGTGACACGCAGGGACTGGACGGCTGGTGGCTATGCTCCCTCCATGGTCGCCAAGGCATCGTCCCGGGCAACCGCCTCAAGATCCTGGTCGGCATGTATGACAGCAAGCAGCAGCAACAGGCCTCGCCTTCCACACTAGATCCAGTAGCTTCCTGTCCTCCCTCTCTCCCGCCCTTGCTGGCACACCGACCCCTCCCTCCTCAGAGCGCTTACACCATACCAACACCTGCACCGTCGTCTGCTGCCATCGCTACGTCCTCTTCTGGGTTTGCCAACAAGCCCCTCCCGGCAGCTCAGTACACATCCATGCACTCAGCCTACTCTACCCCATGCCCTGCACAGCCCAACCCTGACTCTGTCTACATGATGCCCCCCTCCCACAACACAAAACCAAGCCCGCACAGTGTGTACCAGATTCCCTCTGGTCCAGTTGGTCCCACTCCCCCCAGCAAAGCGTCAGCTTTACCCCCGAGACAGTACCAGATGTCTGCAAAGGACATCTACCAGGTGCCCCCCTCTTTAGGCCCGGTGCCAGGCCAGGGAGCAGGCCTTAGTGGTGGTACGGGGACTGAGCAAGACGTGTACCAGGTGCCCCCCTCCCTGGATAAGAGGAACTGGGAGAGTAGCAACAAGCCACTGGGGAAGGTAAGAAAGCACAGAGCAAAGGAGGAATGTATAATGTATTAGGGATGGGAGAAGATGAGGGATTCCAGCAGAGGTATAGTGTTTATATCCCCATGAAATAAATGTGGTATTTAGGTTATGGAAACTGAGAGAAGGGTAAGGGGAGAGGAAACAAGTGGTGGTTCTAGGCCAGTTTTACTGGGAAGCATCAGGGTGGGGGTCAAGTGTACTAGACAGAGATTGGCAGTCACTCCAGTCACCTCATTTACGTGAGCTGCAGGACTTTTCACAAGTGACCAGTTTGTAGGGCTGATTCATTATTTTATATTATCTGTGTTTGGTATGGTCATAGTTTAATATAATGCCTTGTTTTTACACAGTACAAAGAGACTCTTTCTACACTTAAGTCAACAATATTGTTCATTTTATTTCATACACTGACCATCTTAAATAAAGTGTATACTGAAGCTGTGTCATGTAGGCAAACACAAGTATTGACATTCCTACAAATAAATATAGTTCAAGTAGTAGACCTTCATACTGTAATTCTAAGGGATCCAACTAGAATGTCAAACTGTAATGGTTCCAAAGTTGCATGAGTGCCATATCATCACAAGAAAGTTATAATAGGAGGACCAGGCTCAGTAACAGGGACCCTGTAAAATCATCCCTGATAATTAGACAAAGGGAAAAAGGTAGGACGGGCAGAAAGAGAAAGGGAATGTGTCGTAGATTCCACATAATACTGAAAGTCGAGCACACACTTCCTTCTATTGTCACGGCTAATGTTCACGTGTGAACATACTGCAAGGTTATTCTTTGTGCTGTGTGATATCAGTCAGTCAGTGAGCGTGGGTGTGGTCAGTCATCCTCACCGTGCACACCCCTCTGATTCTGAGCCTCCACGGAGTTTCCAGTCAGGCTTTCACACCATAATGGGACAGCTTCAGAGTGTTCGCTGTGATTAATGAAGTGTGCGACGCTCTACATTACACGGCAAAGTGGAAAGGTGCTCAGTCTGCCGACAGCTGCCGCGGCATGGCGGCGTATCATCGCCGGCTTTATCAAGCTGTTCAAGTAATGACTCTTTATCATGCATACGTTCGTTTTGAACGCCAGTGTTTCTGATCATTTCATTCAAACGTGACGAGGAAACCGTGGGTACAAAGTGCAGGAAGTGGTTTGACAGTGAGAAGTTCGGTGTTTGAAGAAAGATTTTCTGGTTGAAAACAGATGTTATCTGCTTTCACACCAGTACGCCTGTAAATGTATATCACAAGACCTTTTACATACATTTGGCACAGGTGAACTCACGAATAGGAACCAGGACTAACCATATATGAAAGGCCAGGCTTCAGCCTGACTCAGAACTCACTCAACATGGAGCTGCCGATCACCGTGTCCATGCTTCAATACATTTGGGGGATTAGAGGAGGGACCAGAGGAAATAATAAGATTATTAATAATTTAGGTTTGATCTTGTGGTTGGGTGAGTAAGCATTTCACAGATGACATAGTGCGTGTGTGTGTGCGTTCATGAGGAAGCGAGGCGTAATGTGTAAACACCAGTGTGTGTGTGTGTGTGTGTGTGTGTGTGTGTAATGTTGGGTACAGCTGCTCCCCTGCCGCATCCTAACACGTAACCTCCTCTGAGTTGTTGTGCAACATTTACCGAGATGCTTTATGATAAATTCAGTAGTGATGCTGTACTGTGTCCTCAGTGCCCTACTTTAACCACATGTACCACGAGTTTGGTGTCGCTCCAATCTTTCTGCGGCCACAAAAACCCAATCATGGACTCTAATTGGTGTATTATGGGTGTCCTGATAAACCAGGAGTGGTGATAATGGGATAGAAAAAAAAGAATCATTTCATGATAATTATACAGTTAGGATTATATCGTGTAAGTAGTTGAGCCCTTCTGGAATTTCCACCTCTTTTCACTGTGAGAACATTCGCAGCCATTAGGTATCAGTGTTTTTAGAGTGTTCATTATTTATTTTCCCCCATAACAGAGAGAAGGAAGACTAAATAAAGGATGCTAAAGATCACTTTGAGTGACAGTCACGATCGTTTTGTCATGTCATGTCATGTGAATTGCTTTGGTCCCGATAATTGCCGATATGGTCTCAGCTCAGTTTCAGAACGAGGTCAGACACTTTATCATCCGTCAAACTGAAAAGGCCACATTGTGTTTATTTAGATCAGTTGTAAATAAAGGTGGGAAGAGATGCTGGTTTTCTGTTTCCATGTTCTTACACCAACATTTTCATACTGTAGGAAAGAGAGTAAATATTACAGCCTCTGGTGGTGGAGGAACCTTGGTGTGGATTGTAGTTAGAAATGATAATAATCATCTACTTCATCTAACAGTGATCCAGTGATCCAATGAAGTAGCAACACGGTGTGAAAAGCAGTCAAATGTGCCCAATAATGGCTGATTATATTAGTCAAGAACAACAAGAACAATTTCAGTAGAACCCCCTCAAAGAAAACCCCCTAATCCAATGCCACTGGCTTGCTTGAGGCTATAGCCATCGTACGATGTTTTCATTTCAAAATGAAAATGATGTGAGTCTCGACGAGCGTTTAAACTCGTGTCAGGTGTAATCTGCATCCCAACTACACAGTGTCACATGGTTAAGTGCATGCTGGTGTGACCAGGAAGCAGATTTTCCATCACTGCAGTCGCTTGCTTAGTTTAAAAAAATGTTTTTACTACTGATGTGAAACAATAGTGGTCAGAGCAGGGATTTATTTTAGTAAAGCAATGACTAGTGAAAGTGTCACTTTTTGTACTCAGCTGATTTCAAATTTCTCAATTCCTGCCATTTAAATATTTCCTTCATCTGATGTTGTTTCCTATCAAGATCAAGGCCACGTAATGAGGAATACGATCCTGTGAATGGACTGAGCAAACATTTTAGCCACAGTTACATGTTGACCTGGGCCAAGTACTACTCATGTTGTTGGGACCTCAATCTGTGTACACAGTCTTCCTCATGAGGACAAAGTCCCCATTTCGTAAATGATTACATTTTAAGGTGAAGACCTGTTGCATGGTTAGGGTTAGGGTTAGGCCTCGTTCAGTCTCCAGTAAAATGAATGCGCGTCAAAGTAATGTCCTGTGTCGTTGATGGAGACCAAACTGTGTGTGTTTGTGTGTCACATGCGTCATGTGTTTGCCCTGCCAATGCCCTTCATTGTAATGAGCTCACCTACCTCCCCCCTGCCTCGCACACTCTGTGCAAACACAGACACAAATAAAAAGACAAGCACACACACTTCACTCCTTCCAGTTACTCATTAAGAGATAAGATATTCCTGCTGAGAGAAGACTCCACACGGACACTCTCTCTCTCTCTCTCTCTCTCTCCTCCCTCTCTCTCCCACATACACACACGGATGGGTCGTAATTGAAGAGTGATGAAAACTGAAGTGTTTGTTTGGAACGTGGAGGGTGTAAGATGGAGGAAGTGAGCCGAGAGGCAGAGAGGGAGGTGCAGCTGCAGGCTCTCAGCTGCTGACCGAGGCTCCAGCTTGACTTTACACACCAAATGCTCCTCTGTGGGACTGTTCAGACACACGGCAGCACAAAGCAATTTACAGACTTTCCTGTAAACATCAGGCACACATGACTGTCTACAGCCGCCACACACACACACACACACACACAACAGAAGTGGTAACAAGGGTAATTTGAGGGGAATTCCTAACTGATTTATTTTACATTTTTTGGCACAGGGAGTTGGGATTGTGATTTTTCCAAACAGGTGACTGAATCTGTGCCCAGACATTCGGGCTCAAGAATTAGCGGAATATCCTTCACACGTTGTTAACCTTGGCAAAAGGACGGTGCGATATATTTTATGTGCCATATTATGATGTATACGATGTTGCTGCGTGTCGACATAACATTTACACTACAACACTACACTACAAAACAAGCATGGCTGAAAATCAGACCGGCTCACATGACAGGGGAGTTGTTGTTCGACTGCTGTCTCCATCAGTAAATCTATGTCACTTAGCCAAATCAAACTAATTATTTGAAATACCATAGTCACTAAATTATACAGTTGAACGTACCAATGGGCTGTAGAGATGCACAATTTAGTCATATTGCAGTTTTGTTTTGACTAATTTAATAATGTTTTTGCATCTCCATTAATCACATCTTTCAACTTTATAATCATTAAATATTTGCTTTGGGATATTGTAGTTGGTAATGTGATTTCAATTATTTTGCGATTAATTGCGCTGCATTAGTTGGGGAGTGTTTCCTGTTGGAAAAGGTTGTGTAACAGTGAGATAAAGCAGAGAACATCATTTCTTGCAGTAGTGCAAACCTGAGCTGGTATGAGTCTCATTAGATGAGCCTTTTCATGTCGTATGGACCTAGATTACGTCCAACATAGTGATGAAACTCTCATCTGAATGCAGTTTTTTTTTTAATTTTTTTTTTTTATGAAAATCGCACATCATTCACATTCTGCTGCCACAATTTTGTCAGAAGCAATTCTGTATTCAGTGTCTTGCTCAAGAACAGTGAAGGAGCGAGCGATCGAACCAAGCCAAACAAACTTCTGGTTAGAGGACAACACAGTTCTGAGCAACAGCTCCTCTAAATGTGTTTGTTGTACCAAGTATCAGAAAATGACCAATTTCCATAAGTGTGTGTGTGTGTGTGTTTGACAGGAGGTCAAGCAGCTGACACAGCTGTCATCAAAGGCATTGAAGTGTTGGGAGGCGAGGATCAGCAGCCACGTGCCACAACGGCTCTCACTCTTTAGACGCACACACACTGAAACAGCTGAAGGCAATCTGTGTGTGTGTGTGTGTGTGTGTGTGTGTGTGTGTGTGTGCCACATGCTGAGAGATTAACTGGAGACTAATGAAGTCACGGCGTCTGCCTTGCTACTCATCTGTGGACATGACCGTGCTCACATACAGGCTACATCGACACTAATATGTTTTGGTCTCCTTTGCTACGTCTGTAATCCACACTAATCCAGACCGTTTGGAAAACCCACAGTCGCCCATGGTCAGTTTCCGACCAGCGATCACTACACAGCTTTGCAAACATTAACTATCAATATACCTCGTTGTTTGTCCCCGTTCTTACTTCTTACCCTTGCTGTTCTTTGTATATATATAGTATTATTTTTACAACTGAAGCCAATTTTCCATCAGCCACAATAACTACAAACACCTTTAGGCATTCAGGGAATATAGAGGCAGGATTTTAGCAGTGGCAGTAATGCCAACATGACCTCTTTCATTGTGACAGTGTGGTGGGCACATTCAAGCAGCTATCGACATTCATTTGCTGCCGAGTTTAAAACGGGGACTTAAGTGTATATTTAAAAAAAGCAAAGACAACCTCCTCTTCCAGTGGTGGGAAATGAGTCAGCAGCAGCTTTTATTCATAGCCCCTGACTTTAGCCTAAATGAGGTATAAGTCAACCTCAGCCTACTGTAATTTTCAAATCACAGGAGCCGCAAGATTTGTTAAAGCCAAAATGCGTGTCGAAATATGATTTTAGATTAATTACTGTCTTGATCTATACACATCTTATACTGCAGACTGAAGAGAACATCTCTGTCTCTCACAGATCTGCACACATATCACACAGTAATCATTTTAAATGTTTTTCCAATGAAAATGAGGGTAATGATGTAAGAATTACCATTCCCCTCTGATATTGCGAATCATATCACAATCTCAAATTCCTCAAATTCAAAATAATCCCAATTAGAGGAATCAGAAGAATCAGAAACAGGTTTATTGCCATGTACTGTATGTTGGAATCAATACAGGGAATTTGCTGTGGTGAATTTGGTGCCAAAAATACAATAAAAAAGAAAATTATAAATTACACACTATGTTAGATTAGATAATTATTATCTAATTATCATCGTATTATCAATTAGATATTTTTTCAAAGTCGTTATACAGCCCTACACGATAACCCGCAGTGCCACACCTCGACTGCACAAGCCTGTCTCTCAGTTCAACAAAATGCATCATCTGATGAACATCACTACTTTCATTCTACATCACCATAATCCCATCTGTCCAGATTTACCAGACAGCCAGTCTGAGTATGTAGGCACACACACAGATACACACACACACACACACACCAGTCATGGTGGAATCCAGTTCTGTAGGGGGTAGAGTGTGTTGGTGCCCCCCCCCCCCCCCCCCGCACTAATCTGTTAAGACCCCTGCACTGCCTCTTGGTGCCTCTGTCTGTGTGTGTGTGTGTGTGGTATTCACATTCACAGGCTGGGCTTCCAACTCTCTCCCATTCCTTCTTCTTCTCCTTCTTTGTCTTGGTGCTTTGTGCTCATGAGTCTGCAGTTCATTTAAAAAGAGTGCAGTAACTTTGCCAGACCCATAGTGCTGTCAAGTGGTTGAATGACACCATTAAGTAAACTCACTGACTGTATTTGTGTTGCTCACCTTGCAGCCTGATATTTGGTCAGTGTGTAGTTTTGCTTTGGAAAAGAAAGGATTCTTGTCCATCGCTCAGATTTTGATAGGAAGCATCTAGCATCATAATCCAGCCAAGGATTATGATGCCAATTCCTTATTGTTCTTAATGCCGTAATGTAAACAGCACTGCATGTGCTGTCAACATTTGAACATGCAGACCGTTCCCTTGTATTTGGTACCTTTTTAAAAGCCACCAAGTCTTTAATTTTTTGCCTTTTATCCTCATGTAAACAACTGTGAGCAATGTCAGGGCACAGTATAGACCAGAAGCTGCTGCTGTCCTTTCAGTTCAGACAAACCACTCCACTCTCCTTCTGTAATTAGGCCTCTCTCTATTTTTTACCCCCCGCTCTCTTTGAACTGCACATCTGTGCTGCAAAGATTTATTTTCTCTGCTGCAGCTGCATTTATAGAAAGTGTATTTTTATATAGCGTGTGTGGCTACAGTGGCCATTTTGAAGTTCAAAGACTGGGCTCCCTGTAAGAATGTAACTGTATTTAGCAGCAGATACAAGAGAGGAGACTTCATCCTGCTTTTTGTTTCCAGACCAAAAGCCAGCGTCCTGGCTCCTCAGCATCTGTCCTTTCCTCATCTGCATAGAGCAGCAAATAAAACGAGGGGAAAGGAGGCGGAAGAGAGGGAGAGGGTGGAGGTGGCTGCTGTTCAGGAGGGAGGGACATTGCTCGGAGCGAAGGTCATCTGTTGAGCAATGACTTCTACTTGATGTAATCATAGGCGAGGAACAAAAGAATGAACATCCCAGCTCTCTCTCATATGTGTGCATGATTGCATGTAGAGGAATTCTCCTTCACTGGAGAAAGAAAAAAAAAAAAAGGCATTTTATTGTCTGCAGGTCAGTGTAGCTGCAGCTTTTATGAGGCCACTGATTTATTCTGAGAACACGACACAGTGAGTTTCCTTTGGTGGATATGTAGGTCAGTAAATCTGAAAGTATACAGCCGTCCTCAGGCCACAGTTGTGTGAGGATACACAAGAAACAAGGCTGTTAAGAGATTGACACACAGTTGTGTGTGTTCGCCGGCATCAAGACAGGCCGTTGTTTTACAGCCGGTGTAACGTCGTTGTTGAATACAGGTAACGCCAAAGCTTCAAAGCCTTGTTAGTACACGTTGAAAAACAACTTTGGCTTCATTTTCATCTGCTCCGGATACACCTGTCATCCACACGACCCTGCCAAGAATGGAGGATGCTATAAATGCTGCTGGCCCTGTTTTCACTGGCTGTGTTTCAGTATGACAAAAACATAGATGACACAGTTACCTGCATTCACGTATACAGAGCTGCAACTAACGATTATTTTCATCATGGATTAATCTCTCGATTATTTTCTCGATTAATTGAGTAATCGTTTGGTCCATAAAATGTCAGAAAATGTAAAAGAAATGTTGATCGAACCCCGGAAATGACGACGTTCTCAAATGTCTTGGTTTGTCCACAAACCAAAATGATTCAGTTAAAATGATTTCTTTGGAATGAAGAAAATAGTCACATTTAAGAGGCTGAAACAATCAGAAATCTTGTTTTAATCACGAAAATAGCTTCAAATGGATTAATCGATTATCAAAACAGTTGACGATTAATTTATTAATCAATTACATTATTGCAATATTGTTTCAGCTCTGTTCACGCAGCTTATGATTTATTGCACGTTATCACGTCTTAGTATGGATGCAGGTTACTTTCTGATATGGAGGTGAAAGATTCCTTACAAACATTCTCAATTATGTTTTGTTCCTTGTTGTCATGTTGCGTATCGTCGTATCTTCAAATATTAACGTTTACAGTGTTGTGACAACAACATAGTTTGATGTACTTGATGCTGAGAGGTTTTTTATGGAAAATCATCATCAATAACCACAAAGAAAAAATCCTCCTGCCTGCTGCGCCTTTAACTCAGTCTCAAGTGCCGAATCTGACATCAGACGGATTTTCACATACTGTATGTAGCTGTTCAACGTTAATCTATGTATAGCCATAACTAAGCTGTCACACTCTGACCACAGGGTATGATTACAGAGAAAATGGTGTGACACAACACACAGAGTGTAGGAGGTCTTCACTGTGATGAGCACTGATCCATAAACCCGATCTCCTAAAGGAATTAAAAAGGCTCAACCGGCTATTACTATTACTAGACCTTACACACACACACACACACACACACACACACCTACTTAGCATTAGTGTGCAAGTGTTTGTGTGTCTACTCTCCAGGGTACACACAGACAGGTGATCAATAACATAAGTTATCAATTGCCCACAGGACTGAGGATGGTGTGCATGTGTGTGTGTGTGCGTGTGTGTGTGTGTTGTGGGGGTGACGGGGCCCATCTGGCACTTAGCCAGGTCTCGTCAATACTGCTGAAAGCTTTCTGACAGTGAGCAAAGGGGTTCTTTGGATGAATGTGTATCTGTGAGACAGACGGGGAAATGGAGAGCAACCATGCTAGAAATGTAAAAATACACATCAGCTTTGATGCGACTGCTGCTAAAATAATAACGTTGTTCTTATTATTATTGTTCTCCGAGAGAGGGGAAAAAAAAAAAAGCATCCCCCCCCTCCCTGTGTCTGTGTTTGTGTGTGTATTTTGAGGTGGGAGGGCCAGAGGCAGAGGGAGAGTGAGGAGTGGGGCAGACACAGATTAGTACAGACAGGTTGTCAGATGGATGGATTTATCATTTGTCTCCGTCCCACACACAGCAGACTCCTGACAGCTGGGTGCTGAGCAAATATTATCAGAGAGCTTCCATTAATCACGAGTGGAGATGAGTGTGATTAAACAAATACTGACTGACTGACTGAGGACACCTATTTATACTATTTATAACAATTTACAAGTGTGAGGGTTAACAGTGATATCTGCAAATGCTCACATTATGTTTTTTTGTTCCGATGGACTTAAATTTGGGAGGAATCAGGCAGTTACCAAGCAACTAAAAATTCAGCTGTCTAATGATTTTTTAGGTTAAGACTGTTGCCTCTGCAGCAAGAGGACCCGGGTTTGCGACCCAGTAGGAGTTTTCTCTGGGTTCTCCGGTTTCCTCCCACAGTCCAAAAACATGCAGATTTGGGGATTAGACAAATGGGACACTCTAAATTAACAGTAGGTGTGAGAGTGAGAGTCGATGGTTGTTTTTTCTGAATGTGGCCCTGTGATGGACTGGCCCATCCCTGACCCCAGGGGTTTCTCGGACACATGGAGTGCACAAAATCAGCTGTTGTATATGTATATACACTATATGTACCCAAGTCGTTCATTAAATCCTCAGTAATTATCAACACAGTCTATAATACAATCTGCAGTGCCAAATAAGGGCTGTGTACATCCTTACATACAGCAACGGTGTCCGTTTCTGATACACAGCACTGATTGGCTCACACATCACCACTTTGTCAAATGATCTCAAATCGTCTGCAAAGAAGTTCACGCGTCTTTGCATACACAACTGATTGGGAGACATAAGATTAACTAAACTTGACACATATTATAATTCCTATATATATATAATATATAGTATATTATAATAAGTATATAGTATATAATATAATACCTACAGTATTTCTATGCTTGAATACAAGATACAGGAATCTTCTGGTTACAATAGTTTTTAGGTCTGCAGTTGGTAAAATGTATGAAAACATGAGAGAACATAAGCCTTTATTGTCTCCCGTGTCAAGGGCATTTGAGAAGATATTGATGTGATATATTGTTATAGTGTATAGCTACATATCTTATATTGATTATATATAATCAAACAATGATCGATATTCAATAACACCCACACACACACACACACACAGAGAGCTTTAAGTACACAGTTTCACGCCCACACCAGGATGTTCAGCCATGATGTTAAACGATGTCCTACCAAGTATTGATTTAACCTGGACGTGGAAATGTTGAGGAAGCGATGTGAGAACAACTGTGCGGTCCAGCTGTGATGGCTCCCCGTGTTGTGTATTTGTTGTGTACCTGATCTGTTGTGGTTTCCCAGGCGGCCCAGTTGACTCTACACTCCGGCCATATAATACACAGTTTAAACAGGCACACAATAGAGCAGCCCGGGTTCCCACGACAACTACGTCAGGACCTCTGCTTCTATTTTTATTGCCTCTTGCGCCTCTGTCTGTGTTTGTTTTTTATGAGACTGGACAACCTTTAGTCTGTGCTCATCCACCGTGAAGAATCAATAAATGCTCATTCAGAGCTGAAGAAGCCTTTTCATTTTTTTTTCACCTCAGTCTGATCGAAGAGGCTGTTGTTACTCAGTGGTGGACTGTGACCCAGAGGGAGGGACGACGTGGTCTGAGGAAGAGAGTGTGTTAATATGATTATGATAACCTTCCTTCTTTTCTTTTGACGGATGTTTGCAGTGTGACTACAGATCAGCAACACATTTAAACTGCTTTTTATGTGGCTGATCAGAGTGTTTCTGAACCATCGAGAATAGGATTAGCAGTAAGATTTACCTTTTAAAGTGGCTCTAAAAAAACAATGAAATGACTCTTCCTTACATTTGATAAGAGATATTTGTTGTTGTTTACTTACAGTACGACTGCCACGACTGAGTGAAAAGAATCCATTATTAAACTCTCCATTGTGTCTGATTGGTGTATAACCTGCCTGTGTCTCTGTATCCAGGTGGTAGTTCCTACTCGGGTTGGACAGGTGTACGTGTACGACACACTGAAGACAGACCAGGACGAGTATGATGTCCCACCCAGACATCAACCTCCAACTCATCAGGACATATATGATGTGCCACCTACCCGCCAACAGTACAACACACAGGTCAGACTGCTGTGTGTGTGTGTGTGTGTGTACTTGTATTTTTAAACTCTTTAGCACTTTTTCTGACATAAACACTGACTTTGCCAGGACCAGTAGTTCTATTTGGGGAGTAAAACTTGGTCGTAATGAGGCAGAACCTAATTTCTCACGGACTGTTTGGAGTTACGGTTGGAATTGTGGCGGGTTACGGTTAGCCATAAACTGGTTATGGTTAATGTTAGGGATAACGCTTTGTTTAGACGTACCAAATGAGTGTCACAGGATAGCTGTGTGAACCTGTGTGTGTGTGTGTGTGTGTGTAAGACTGAGCGATGTTGAGCACTGACACAGTTTATTCTTGTGTAATTTTACACAATGTTGACTGCTTAAAGTGATAGTTCAGGTTTTTTTGAAGCATGGTTGTACAGGTTATGGTATTGCCAGAGGTGGAAAGAGTATTGCAATATTCTACTCAAGTAAAAGTACCACATTTTGATAACATTTTTACTTAAGTAAGTAAAAAAAGTAGTTTGTTTAAAATTTTCTCAGAGTAAAAGTTACTTTTTTAACAAAGTTGAGGTTCTTTCTTGTGTCTTGCGAAAAGGACAATGGAACACAAATCTCACATGAATTGTTTTTAATTAAAGGCAAACCTTTACAAATCAAAGTACTGGCAAAATAAAATCTTTTTTCCCTGTGTCCGTACTGGCAGCCATGTTTCAGTGTCTCCAGGAGGTTCTGTGTGCCAGGTCTTGGACGGGACCATGCCAAGAATCTTCTGAACTGAACTTTCTCTTTAATGAGCAGATCGTATATCTATAGTAGAGGAGAACTTTGATGCTGACATGGCTAAAGAGAAAGGTCACTCTGATGCAGCCATTGCCTTTTTAGAGCTAGAGCTGCAGGAGTAGGAAGAGGAAAAGAAGGAGGTGCACAGTCAGGAACGAGAGATGACAATGAATGATGAGAAAAACGAAGGATGGGAAAATGAGGTAGAACAGGATGACAATGTGTAGCCGTAACAACAGATGTAGCTGCTGGGCTTTTTGAAAAGTAGGCAATCTGAAAGGTGAAGAATGAACGCACCGCAACACAAGGCACTTCATCAAAATGTCTGCTGTGTGGGAGATGGCTCATGCTAGATGGTTCTGACCATAACAAGTAATCACGCTCACTCTCCGAAAGATCAGAGCCCAGCCACAGCGAAACTGTTTCACAACACACAGTGTATCTCACTTAGTGGAGCTGTGCAGAGAGAATGACTGCACTCATCAGATTGTCTTGTCAGAGCGGCATCAGCGACTGGACTGTGGAACAGAAAAAAAAACAACAACTCACCTCTGACCACAGCTGCAGCACTGAAACGCTCAGCCGGGTTTTGTGTTCAGGAAACTGAGCTGATGGAGACCGGGGTCTAAAGGAATAGTTCAGGATTTCTCTCTGTGTGTGTGTGTGTGTGTGGTTGTTACTCATTGTCAGCATATACGGCTCGCTACACTCTGCACACTCCCTGTGCCAATGTCCATAGAGATAATCAGCATTTTTAGCACATAATAGTTGCTGGTCGACTGCTGCCACATTTGGTACATTTGGTTCACTTATGTAGATGCAAACGCAGTATTTCAAATGCTTAAGTCATAAGATAACACCTATGAACTAACTGATGGAGGCAGCTCCTGTGTGCTGTGGTGTAAAATCCCACATTTTCGCTATGGACTCTGGTGCAGCGGAGGGACATACAAAGACTGTGTGACAGTGAATTCCAGCGTGCCGTGCAGTGAAATGAGCACCACGGTGTGTTTTTGTTTACTGAAATCAGCTCTAATGCCATCTCGAGTGCTAAAGGCCAGTTTACAGGAACATGAGCAGTGTTTCAGCAGTAACTGTCTGATGTGTCGTCTCCAGACTGGGATTTTCTGCCACTCTCCTGGTGTGATTGTCACGTTTCTCATCCTTACAACCACACTGTAGTCACATTTACCACATAAACAATATTGTTTATTGCAGTCGTCACTAATGAGTCAACTGCAGGATACAGATCCGGAGCGCTGTGCTATCCACCCCAGACCTATAACTCAAAAACATTGATAAAAATACACATGAGGGGTTTTAAAGGATCTGAGGAAGCTTTAAATTCAGTTAACCCTTTAACACCTAACCCTCAAATTGTCCGTCTGGCCTTTTTTACTTATTCAAACCATAAAAGGACCAGAGGATGTCCTTTGGCTAAGTGCTTTTGCCCATTTTCCCCAGAATTAGCAGAGGTTATTTTTATTATTTTTATATAATATTTTTTTATATAATTTACAATCTACTGCATGTTAAAATACTGTTTTTGAACAATTTAAAATGAGGAAAAACAAAAAGGTTTACTTAGAAAAACACTGCAGTTGTACACGAACAACAGATTGTGCGTGTTAAATTTGAAATTGGAACAGTATAAAACATATTTACAATAAGGTTTTTTTGAGACTTTGTCTCTCAATGTGCAAAAACAGGCCAAAAAATGGAAACTATGTACAGGTGTTCTTCCCACTCTCTCCTCTCTAAAACCCATTTTTACTCTTTGGATTTCGACCCAGTTTGAGACGTTGGTTTTTATCGTTTCATAGTTTTATTGTTTGACTTGTTCATTTGTGTTTTATTTATACCTTCTACAGTATTTTATTGTTTTATTGTTTGTTGTTAGGCCTGTTTTTTATATTTTGTTTGTCTTATTTATGTCTGATGTACAGCACTTTGTTTCAGCTGTTGTTGTTTTTTAAAGTGCTTTATAAATAAAGTTGGAGTTGGACTTGTGCAAACGTGCTGTCAGCGATACGCTCGATGTTAAAGGGTTAAATACTGACTCCACCTCTGCGTTTCCTATCATCTAAATCCTGGCCAGATATGATTGTTTATATATCAACACCCTCACATTTTGAAGTTCATAATCCTCACCTGTGTCAACTGTGTTCTCACAACATTAGGTTCTCTCTCTCTTATCACACAGGCTCAGTGTATTTTCTCCCTTTATTAGCAGCTTCCTTATTAATGCGTGCCCGCTCTATTCCACATCCAAGCCTGTGTCTGTTTTTAATGTCACTGTTCCCACACAGTGAAGAGTAGAGATCCCAGGAGAGCAGCTGCTACAGAGATGTTTGAAATCATCACCACATCTGGCACCGACAGCCACAGCGGCTGATTTATCTCCCTCATCTCATCCATTACATATGCTGTAGTTTAAAGCCGAACAGTGACGGCAGGATTTATGCAGAGACACACACACACACACACTGTATCCTTCACAGACAGGTGCCCCTCATAACAACCACTGACTGAATATATCTTGGCTGTATTCTCTCTTATATTTCATGTCACTGCACTGATAGATATTGATTTATTTTATTTTTTTTAAATGATTGCGTCATGCGTAGAAAATATGCCCAGCACAGATAGAACACGGAACATGAATTACCAATAGTGCTTAGCAAATAAACCGCTCTTGTGTTTTTTATCAGGCTTTAGACACACGTGTATCCGACTTGTGGGGATTAAGTTTAAAGAGGCATTTAATTATGTCATCGTCAGGTACAATTCGGATTTTTCATTCAATATAGGCACGAGTATAGAAAAATACAAGAATAAAGTGTGACTAATTCTCAAATTCCCCTAATTCACACAGCCCATTTTCTACCTGAATAGGTTTTTAATTTAGTCAACTTCCAGGGCACATGTGGGTTTATTTGTGTAAGTATCTGTGTGTGTGTGTGTGCCTTGTCTCTGGTGTGATGTGTTTATAACAACATGTTAATAATGGTCTTGTCCTTTTTGCTTTGTGTTAGGTGTACGACACCCCTCCCATGGTGGCGAAGGGGCCCTCTGGTGGTCAGGATATATACGACACCCCAGCAAGCACAGAGAAGAACACACAGCAGACAGTAAGGCTTTCTTTTTGCATTTGGGATTATTTTGTTGTGCATGTATGTTTGTCACAGACTATGTGGTAATCCAACGTACTGTATCCTCACTGTCGTGGTAACGATAATGTGGTTTGATCAGTGGGGCTAAAGCCGCTCACAGGATAAGGTCTGATAAGAATGTTTTATTGGCAGCTTACCACTATTGTGCACATCCTGTGTTTGTTACACATGCAACCTGTCAGAATTTCGGGGATAGGAAAGAGGAATATCACTGAACACTTATTTTTTCTGGTACAAGGTGTCCAATGATAAAATCATCAACAACGTCACTGTTGATAAATCAGTGTATAAATGAACTGTAGGGCCTTTGTCAGAGTGTTTTAGAGCATCAGTAACGAGGTGTTCATTTAATTCAAGCTTTATTTTTCTCATTTATTCAGTAAAAAAGATTCAGCTGGTCTAATACACACAAACAAAGCATGTTCAAAAAGAAATATCCTAACATGCACTATATGTAATATTATCACTCGCACACAGCAGTGCTTCCTAAAGTGTAGGTTGTGGCCCTCTGGTGGGCATTGCGTGTATTGCAAGTGGGCCTCAGACTGGGTCATTAAAAATAATTGAAACATATATTCATTGTTCTGGGGCGGGAATCTAATCTAATCTTCTTCTTCTCTTCTTTATGATTCACATTTTAATTATATATGTTGTGTGTATTCAAGTCAATTTAAAGAACTTAATTAGTCCCACTAGGGCAATTAGTTCGGAGCAGCGTGGTGAAGACGGCAAAACAAAAAAGACAACACATAAAGCAGCAAACACTACCAGGCTCGTGCACCAGGAGACACATTAAGTGCAAGTGGTTGATTAAAGAAAAAGAGAAATAATAGAAATTTGCAGTAAAATTTTATGAATCAATCAAGAATTCATAATGGATGACTGGCAGTATGAGGTGAAACTGTATTAAACTGTTTCTGTGTGATTGGAGACAAAGACATGATTAAATATAAATACTAGGAGTATTTTAATTTGATTTTAGATTTTTTTCCTCCCCTGGAATCATGATATTTCTACGGGTTTAATGAACAGAAAAAGCTAATCAGTTGTATCAGTTACATGTCGACCTCCAAAAATGTGTTAGTGAAACCCACAATCCAGGTTTTTGAAAGCTTCTTTTGAAACATGTTAATAAGAAGGCTATTTAGTGCAGCAGTTTATTTTATTTACTTACAATACAAGCTCAGTGAACTTTCTTTTCCCTGACTGTAATAATTTTATTATTAGCAGGAGCAGCTAAATGTGGTAGTTTACGTCAAAAAACAACAACATTCTGCTATGTTCATGTTATGCACAGTGCAACTGTTTCAAGAAATGTTGGTCTAAGGAGGAAAAGAAAGTCACAATTATCAACACTATCGAATCGCAGTAAATCAGAATCACTATACAAATTGATTCTATTGTTATACAAACTGTGAGAAAAGCATATTTTTCCAGTCTTAAGAACAACTGAAACAAACAGAAGAGTTGTCCTCCTGTCTGAATTTAATTTACTAAAGGCAACATTTTTGTTTCATGCTGAATACCTCTGTCCCTCTTTTACCTCAGGTGTATGATTTCCCGCCGTCTGTCAGTAAAGATGTCCCTGACTCTCAGCCAATCCGAGAGGAGACGTACGACGTACCGCCCCACTTTGCCAAACTCAAGTCTTACGCCCCCGTCCCAGCCGGCCAGTACCTGCACAACAACCTCGCTGACGACGACAACGAGCCCCCGATTCCTGAGGACGTGTACGACGTTCCGCCCCCCATCCTCACTGACAAGCAGTATCACAGGGACAGGACCGGGGTGGGCCAGGCCACGCAGGACATCTATGACATCCCAGCCAGCCTGAGAACCGGAGGTCACGCCCCCACTCAGGATGTTTACGACTTCCCCCGGGAACGAGAGGAGAGAGGAGATCACTATATCTATGATGTCCCACCACAGGTAGGAGATTTTTTGAGCAGTTGTGTGACCCCAACTATAGTTTCTAGTCTAGGCATACACATACTTATAACATATCTAAGACATAAACAACTATAGCTTTTACTAGGTGAGGCTTGTGTTGTGTCATGTCAGCCATCACAGTGTAATGGCGCTTTTCCATGATACAGTTCTAGCACGACTCGACTCGACTCGGTTTGGTATCATTTTCCATCACTAAAGTACCTCCTCAACATGATCGTCACAGCACGGCTGCTATTAACCACCGACCTCGTATTTATATGTGACACAAACAAACAAACTAGTGATGAGCAAAGCAGTTTTCGATGTACTAAATCATTAGAATCATTACCTCAGTACTTCCTGCATGACCGGAGCACAGACTCCATCTGACACTGAAGTGAAATACGGCTGTTTGTTTTTTCAGACAATAGTAAGTTTTCCTTTCCCTTGTTAACAAGTTTCGAGGCGTGTATCTTCTGCCTTCCTCAGAACTGTCACCTAATGTTAGGTGGTGATGTGCCTTATCAGCGGATGTGTGATCTCCCTGTCAGATTTGACGGGTCGATCACGCCTCCTGCTGTCCGGTTTCCCGCTAACATCAGCTGATAAGGAATGTCATCACCTAACATCAGGTGACAGTTCTGAGGAAGGTGGAAGATACACGCCTCGAAACTTGTTAACGAGGGAAAGGAGAACCAAATATTGTCTAAAACCAAAAAACTAAGTTCAATCAGAAGACATGAACTTTCACAATGTATGTCGCTAAATACACCAAACTCCTCTGTTAAATATTGAAATTTTAGAAGTTTCGTTGATAAATGTTGGAGATTAACACAAGTTTTCAGGATTTTTTCGGCATTGTTCGGTCACACTTATGACTCTTCCAGGGACGATGCTCTCTGACCAATCAGTCTGTCAACGTCATGTTTTAGTTAGTGCTGTCAAGAGATTAAAAAAATTGAGCGATTAATTATTTATGATCTGTAATTAATTGATCTCATTAATCTCTTTTTTAATCACACCTAAAAATGACTTAGAAAAGCCCTCAACTCGAGGCATTTTCATTTAAATTTCCAACCCCAACAACTCAAGCGCAAGAAGCCCAACACATAAAAACGGATTTTTATAAAAAAGCGACTCGCATACAGAAACAGTAAAGTAAGAGATAAAAAATTAGATTAACACGATTAAAAAACATAAAACACTAAATATTTAATTCATCGCAATAACGATTAATTAAGCGCGGTAATTTGACACCCCTAATTTTAGTATCAGTACCAGAGCAGGAACCAGACAAAGCACCAGGCACCAGGTTCTATCCCTAATGGAAATGGAGTAGCGCCAAGTTAGAACTGTATAATGGAAAAGTCATGTTCATTCACTTATTCATTCATCTCCCAGATTATCATTTCATTTGTCATTGTTGATGTGATTGATGTGATTCACACGTCTAGATAAGAAACCTAGCTAACCTTCTCTACGCCTTGTCATATGTGTTGTCCAGGTTGTGCGCGATGTCCAGTCCACCAGCGAGGAGCTGACCATGTCCTTCAAGCGTCTGTCTGCCTCGAGTACAGGCAGCACGCGGAGCAACCACTCTGCCTCATCCTTGGACATGGTCCCTGTCCGCGACACCTCCTCGTCCTCCTCACTTCCTGCTGCTCCTGGCTGCGTTTCAGGGAAACCCCTCATCTTGGACCTGGAGCAGGCCATGGAGCGTCTGTCCCGCCTGCAGCAAGCTGTCGAGTCCAGCGTTTCCCTCATGATGTCATTCATCACAGGTAGCTGGAGAAGCCCCGCTCACCTGGAAGGGAACCTCCCAGCCATTCATCAGGCGGCCGACCGGGTGCGCGCCACTGTCCGAGACTTCCTAGAATTTTCCCGGGGGGCTGTGGCAAACGCCGGCCAGGCCACGGACCGGTCTCTGCAGAGTAAACTGGGCCGTCAGGTGGGGAAGATGGAGGAGGTCTTCCAGAGTTTGGTCCGACACAGTCAAAGCTTAGATGCCATTTCTTGGTCACACACGGCGCTCACGGCACCGCCGCCAGGAGGCGATGACTTAGATCGGCTAATCATGACGGCGCGAGGCATCCCAGACGACACGAAGCAGCTCGCCTCCTTTCTTCACGGCAATGCCTCACTTCTCTTCAAACGGAACAACCGGCAGCAGCAGCAGCTGCCGCTTCCTCCGATCCCGGGGGAGCTCGGTGGTCACATGACAGGGTCGGGAAGTGGCACGTATCAGGGAGGGGAGAAGGTGAACATCCAGTCGCGGCCCCTCCCGTCGCCACCAAAGTTTACAGCGGCAGAGGAAGAGGAAGGTGGGGACAGGCCGTATGAGACCACAGAGGAAGGCTGGATGGAGGATTACGACTATGTACATCTACAGGTACGCACACACACACACACTTATGAGTTAATTTCCTTAATTTTTATATATATATATATATTTATATATGAGGAAGTTTGACATATAAACTGTCCTTGTGCTCTCAAAGATACATGTATACACAAGTGTGTATACATGTATGTACAACTGTTCACATTCTCGTCACTGAGATTTATTGCCTTTTGTTGGTTGTGTTGATGTACAGTTCAGTTATTGAGTCTTTCTCATATGTTTAAATGTTGATAAAACTCTATAATTTCTCTGTGGTTTTAGTTTGAAGAGGTTTTTATATTGTTATAAAGTGTCATAGTTTTTTTGTCAAACAAAATTAATATTACTTGGATGGCATTGTCACTCCTATTAAAGTTGTTTCCATGGACACAAGCACACTGGCTCTGCAGTTCCTATTATCACAGCTAGAGGGAGACAAAGAATTGTGTTTGAACACTCATGTGTAATAGTGGTGTAACTGTTGTGTGTGTGTGTGTGTGTGTGTGTGTGTGTGTGTGTGTGTGTGTGTTGCTGTTTCAGGGGAAGGAAGAGTTTGAAAAGAACCAAAGACAGCTGCTGGAGAAAGGCAACATCATACGACACAACAAGACACAACTGGAACACCAGCAGGTACCTGTGTGTGTGTGTGTGTGTGTGTGTGTGTGTGTGTGTGTGTGTGTGTGAATCTAAAATTATACATTCTATGCCCCACCTGCAGATTAACCACATGGACACAGGTGTAACATATTACATAACATATTTTAGAAGTCTTTCAAAAACATGTTTAAAACTTTATTATTGGCTCACTGGGCTTCTTCTCTGAGAAGTGAATCAAACACAACATTCAACCACTTAAACCAGTGTTTCTGTTCAGGAATGCAAGTAAATAACTTTAATTCAACATCTTAATCAAGAAAGAAATAATCTGATTTACTATTTTTTCAGTTTTTTGTAAAACATTTGAAAATGCATGATAACGATAATAATTATATTTTAGCATTACATTTTTAGCAGTATATTTAAATACTGGCGTATTAACCATTACAGAATAGAACAATGATTAAAGATATATGGATTTTTGTTATTGTGTTTGCTGGTTTTATTCAATTTCCTTAAAGATAGACAATTATTAGTCATGTGACTTTTAAAGATCCTCATATGAATTCATTGTTTTCACCATGAAAGTAAAACCATGTAGAATCTGGCAGTGATTACTGTCTGTCTTCTCCTCTGAGCTGGTTTTCCTTGTGTCTTCTTGTGTTTCCTGTTTGAATCTGTCGTTCTTTCTTGCGAGTACCTTCTACATCTTGTATTTGTCCTGTTTTCCCCTCGCGTGTGACCCCCCTGATGTCTTTCACCTGGGCTACATGTTCTTTAGTCTCTGTGCTTTCCAGCCTCTTTGTCGGTTCATCTCTTCAGTGCCGTTACATTGTGTTCCCTCGTCCTGCGTCTTGTCTTCCTTAGGTTTATTAAATTTATTAACTTTTATGCTCATCGTCTGCTTTTTGAATATTTTTGCCCCACGCATTCTTCTTCTTCTTCTTTTCCCTCGTGTCATCAGAGAAGAAACAACTGCTTACACTGCTTTGTGACAGAGGGGTGGGAGGGGCTAAGGACAGAGAACCTCTGACCTGGGCATGAGAATGAATTCAATCTTTTTACTTGCCTCCTGCATCTTAATTAACTATTAAATCATGTTATTGTTTATTTGATATAAAAGTGAAAGATGCATATTAAACGTTTGCGGTGCAGTTTGAGTTTAATTATGCGCAGAATGATATAAAACTTGCTGATTTAGTTGTTGTAGTATTGTCATTTAGTATTAACCCTCTCCTCTCTCTCTGTGTAGATTAAACAGTTTGAGCGGCTAGAGCAGGAAGTCAGTCGGCCAATCAACAACGACATGACCGGCTGGGTCCCGCCCCCCCACCACCCGCTGGCCAACCAGCTGCCCCAGAATGGCTCCGGAGGCCCGGCCGTCGCCAAGCTCTGCCACGGCGACAGGCAGCTCCTCCTTTTCTACCAAGAGCAGTGCGAGCAGAATGTCACCACGGTGACCAACGCCATCGACGCCTTCTTCACCGCCGTCAACTCCAACCAGCCGCCCAAGATCTTCGTGGCGCACAGCAAGTTTGTCATCCTCAGCGCGCACAAGCTGGTGTTCATCGGCGACACGCTGTCGCGCCAAGCCAAGTCCCCCGAGGTGAGAGCGCGAGTGGCCCAGAGCAGCAACGCCCTCTGTGAAAAACTCAAAGACATCGTGATCAGTACGAAGACGGCGGCGCTGCAGTATCCTTCGCCCGGAGCCGGCAGAGACATGACTGAGAGGGTGAGGGAGCTGGCGGGGTATACGCAGCAGTTTAGGATGGTGCTGGGGCAGCTGCTGGTGATGTAGGGTTTGTGGAAGGAGGAGGGGATAACAAAACAAACAATGACACAAACTGGGATGTCCCAGGAAGACGGGGCAGTAAACTCTCCTTGTAACACATGGTGGACGACCCTTTACACCCCCCCCCCCCTTATACACAAGGTAAGAGGTCCAGGAGCACAAAGTGCTGCAGGAGACCCTGTACACCCTTCCAGTGTGAGGTTGGAGACCCTGTGTGCCTCAGTAGGGTGAGGCTTTCCATGACTCCTGCTAAGAAGCATGAGAAACCCTGTGTGGCCCTTGGTCTTGGGGGTCTGGGACCCTGTCTGGGACAAGGACGCTGACCTCACATCCATCCTCCGCTCCCTCCCTACCTCACCTTTCACCGGGATCGTTCTCTCTCGTCCCTCCTTCCACTGCGTGCTTTTTATTCTCGACAAACTAAAAGAACATTTTATCATCAGTGGGCTGGGCCAATGGTTGTAAAATAATCACTGTAAATATTTAAGTTACCTATTTAGTCAAAAAAAAAAAACACAGAACGATAAAGACTGAAGAACTTCCAGTATATAAATATAAATATATGGCTCTTTTTTTTTTTCTTTTTTTGAAGAAAAGATGAAAACCTAAGTGTAGTTTTTAGACAATATCCAATAATTGTTATTATGATTATTGCTTTACTGTATGATTATGGCTCTGATTCTCGACCCTCGTATCATTATTGTAATGGATGTGTCACTTCCAGATGCTCTGTATGACTGTGTTGTAGTGCGTCGACGCTCCTCGCCATCCCGGAACACAGCGGCACACTCTCCGAGAAAACACCGGAGCGCGCGGGCCGCCGCTCGACTTCACCCGCCCGACGCGTCGCCACCTTCTCCTCTGTGTGTCGTCATCGCCCGTGGTTCAACCAGTTGGTCCGCATTGAGTCGGAGCCACCAGTGCAGTCAACGCTGCTGCCAGAAGATGTCAGCAAAACTGTTATTACACATGATCTCAGTGCCATGTCGAGTGCTTCTTTTTGGGAAATCTGTACGTAAGGTGTTTTGTAAGAGGCATGTATTAGAGATGAGGACTGTATAAGGTTCAAGACGACAAATGAAATTAAAACTGCTTTGTCTTCCTTACTCTTTTCCTTACTCTTTGTCTTCCTTACACCCTTTGGTTTTCTTTCTTGTTGATTCAGGCTCAAATCACAAAAACACCTCTCAGGTCTCGTTTTACATCAAAGTTCTAGCTGTTTATGGAACTTTCCACGTGTGCGTCTTAGCGTTTTTAGACACGCGGCAGCCACCTTGGCTTACTCGCTTTACGCTCTGCTTAAATGACACCAGGCCACGGGAGAATAAAACACCTCGATACTGAGAAACACACGGGGAGAGTCACGTGGAGCTGAAAGAACTATATTTGGTAACTTCCGCAGACATCGGAAACTGCGTTAGATCCTCGAAACACATGGATTTTGCTCGTCATCGTGACATTTGACCAAACAGTGGACGCCTGCGACTTATTAATCAAAAATAGTTTGATAATCGATTTATCAGTTTGAATTTCTTTTTAAATAATTAAAACATCTGTTCTCTGATTTTCCAGCTTCTTCAATGTGAGTATTTTCTGCTTTCTTTTTTGTTTTTGTTGTTGTTAGTTGCAGCACTATTGAATGTGTTTTAATGTAATTGTTCCGCCTTCTCTCTGCACTCACGATGGTCAGCGACGTTACTTTTCTTTCTGAAAAATAGTTGATTAAGATCAGAGATGATGAATGAGTGAATATTAAGTCATAAGGAAAGACGCAGCTTGAGGATTTCCACCTCAGTCACAGGAAATTGATGTTTTTCCTCAATTCATGATTAACAGGATAATAGTAATTCACCACGATTAAGTTAGTCAGGGCTTTTAAACCTGATAATATATATATATATATATATATATATATATATATATATATATATATATATAACAATATTATTACACAATACATAATATATAACAAGGTACTGCCTAAACCAAACCACATTCATAACCGTTCTCATCCAAATAGTGTTTACATGCAAATTAATAATCTACCTTTGTTTAAGAAATGCTGTCACAACTATCTGTACATTGACAACATGCAAACACACATTGCTGATGGAAGATGTATAACAACATTGATTTTTTCTTTGCAGAAACCCTGTGTTTATTTATCTAACTTAAATCCTGCTGAGGTTAAATTCCAGCTTCACATACAGAAATGTGTAGATGCTGGATTTTTGTTTTGCATCCGTAAGAGTTTGAGAGTCTCAAACCTTTAATATATCCAGCTATGGGAGAATATATGATGTTCAAATCAGCAACAGCAAAGTTTCAACAGACAAAATTCATCAAAAATGAATGTACAACTCTTGAATTATAAATATTGTTTTTATTCATTTTTCCAGCCATGCATCCTAACACGATACTCTGTGAGGCTTCTCAGTGATTCAGTTCATACTCGTCATCTTCAGTAGTTCCATGTAAGCAACTGGACTTTGTGTATCGTGTAATGTTAAACGTATAATAAGTGTATGATGTCGCAGCCAAAGGTGGTTATCTCTGCTCCGTTATTTGACTAGAAATATTGGATTGTGATGAGAGCTGCTACCAAGGGATTCTGTTGCCCTCAAAGTCCAGAAGCATCCCACTGTCTTTGTTGCTAAGTGACGGCATCACACTGAGCATGCTCAGTACGCTGTCCTCGGTGGACATTGGAGCCTGAGGACACGAGTAAGAGGAGTCAGTTAACTCTTAAAATGATGTAAAGGAGAGCGTAAAGGAACTGTGGAGCTCATTCATTAATTTTTTGCAGCATTGTCATGTTATCACTTTGTCACCAGGCTTTTCATACACAACTGATTTTAAGGTGCTTTCACTCGCATACGAATCTCTTTCAAAGATCTTTGTTGATACTTAAACAAAACACATTTTTATTCAGACAAAAATTACAGTGACACAGGAGGAATTTGCCTTTTAATTGGATGTTTTCTTTTCACTCTTCTCCCTGCATGTTTTTGAAACCAGTCTAATACACACTTCCCTTACTATTTTCTTATTTATGCAATTATGCATCTTTTAAAATGTTTTATTAGGCAGTGTGAGTTGTATTTTATGTATAAATGGTGCTATATGAATGTATTATTATTGTTATAATTTGAATGATTTTGCCTCTCTCCGGATGTCAGATGGAGTTAACTCCACCCTCTGCTGGTGATCACTATTCCTCTTTTTACTTACTTATTACTTTACTTATTACTAATTTCTTACTTTTTTATTCACTTTTACTCTTACTTTTGAACTCTTATTTCAAAATGTACTGTAAATGATTTTAATTGTTGTTGTAGGTCTTGTTTTTTAGTGTAATCAGTGTTGTTTTGTCGTCTGTAATTGGTGAACCAAAGACAACATTTTCTACCTCAGTGGACAATAAAAAATAATTCTATTCTAGTGTGTTCTACACTGAGAAAAAGCCTAAAAGAATTAAGTTCAAACTCGTAGTTAAGTTGTCTTTATATAACTTAAATTGAAGTTCAATTTAAATAAATTAATTTAGCTATTACCAATTTGAAGTAAGTTTAACAACCATTTTATTTTTTTATTTTTTTTACAGTGTTTTTTTTTACAGTAAGGAAGTCACTGGTATTAATCCCAGTTTGACTGAGGGTTTTTCCATGTGGAGTTTGGAAATTAACTGCATGCAAAGCAGCCATCGGCACATGTGTAAATAATCAAATGAATGATGGCTGAGTTCCATTCCTGGCTGACACAAACTGATCTCAGCCATCATTAATGTGATCAGTAACACCTGTGATGGGCTGAAACTTCAGTGTTGTCTAATGGTGAAAATCAATCTTTGTCTTATCTCCATCCCCTCACCTGTTCTCCTCCCATGTCAGTGCGCACCCAGCCAGGGTGGATCGCTGTCACAAGGATGTTGTGGCTCTTGAAGTCTTCAGCTTGACAGCGAGTCAGCATGTTCAGCGCCGCCTGGTGACCAAACACAGACATTTATATGAGGTAAGTGCTTCCTGAGGCCACTCATAAAACACTGGATTGGAGGCAGATGCTGTTTGTTACTGTTGATCACAGTCAGTCCCGGAGACTGGCTGAGGTGCGTTGCAGGAGATCATTTTTGGCTTCCCAAATCAATTGGCTAAGACTTTTACTGCACATTTTTATGTGTAGTAGATTATACCTCCAAATACTGCCTGATTTACCTCTTCAGAAATAGTCACAGGTGCTATAGAAATGGTAGTAAAAGCAGTCAGTCAGAAACATTTTATGACATACTAATGCGTCCTTGTCACAGTTTTTGTCGGGTCACAGTGGTTTGCCATGTGTAAACTTCCCATAAGGAAAGTTTGGGGAGCTGAGAACTGTAATTTTGAGTGATTTAGTTATTTAACGATTCTGCAAACCATGGGAAAATTTCCATTTGTACATTTTGTACAGGAAAAGTGTTTTACTGTCCAAACATAGTGTCATAGATTCTTACACATTGGACCTTTGAGACTGCAACGCTGAAAAAACAATGTAATCATTCCAGTGTGAACATGAAAGACAAATTATTCTGATTGATGTTCAGATCACAGTCCTGCCTGGACGTCCTCAAGTTGACGACAAACAAACAAAAATAAGAGGATGGAATGTGAAAGGCTGTGCATTTGTTACACCGGTTTAAACACTTATTGCATTATGAATATTGGATCATAATTGTCAGGTCAACTGTACCTTGCTGGTCCTGTAAGGATACATCTGTGCCATAGGGAAGGTCTCTGGACATTTCTCCATGGAGGAGATGAGTGTGGAGATGTTAATGATGGCTGACCTCCTGCAGGACATTTTATCACCTGAGACAGAAATATGTGTTATAAATTAGACGGCTATACTTAGCCATGCTTTTATAACAGTACATGTATTGATTATTTTTTAATACCATACAAAAACAGGCATATTTACAATGCTCCTGTTGCCAGAAAATGTTGTATATATAAAGTAGTTGTAATGTTTTATTTGTGGCCCCTTGTTTGCTTCATCTCTGTCAATGTGGCCCTTTAGATATAATGTTGTCGATAGTGTCTGTCAACAGATGTGTTTACAATGATATAGACAAAAAGACCCAATGCTATGGGAGGGGGGGGGCTCATTTCAGGCCCATCGTTTCTTATTATACATAAATTCTTACATAAACTCTGCAAACAAACAACTAGAACAAGGAAAAGCGATAATTATGTAAAACTGAAATGCTATAATAGTGATTTTATTTACAGTGTATATGTACAATAATAAAAAAAATGTCTAGATCACGGAGCAAATAATACACAACGACGAGCTGTTTGTCTACACTTCCGTCACAAAATCCACACTGGTATGAGGCAGAAAAGGTTCCTTCCGTTTGTTTGTTTCTGCAACGCTGTCAATCAAAAACTGGCTCCGCCTTACACACAGTTCCTTCCTATACCCATTCACACGCAGCAACATGGGTTAAGTGTCTTGCTCAAGGAACTAAGAACTGATCCCAACTCGCCCTACCACTTTAATACTTTAACTTCTAAAACTAAAGTACATTTTATATCAGAAAATTGCTTTTAAGACTTAAGTACAGTAAATCTTTATACAAGACTGTGCTACGGGAATAGAAAAATCACGTAAGATGATAAAAAATCACGTAAGATGATCCGTCATCTGCGATAACAGATTTTGAACAAACTATTGACACGTTCTAATCGCGTTCTAGCACACCTTTAGTATTGAAATGTAAATATGACACAAAGCTGAGCTTCCCTTGCTGTCTTTAGAGCAATCACCACTGGATGTAGGGGCCCCTGGGAAGCGTGCACCTGAGGCCCCCAAGGTTCAATGGTAAAATGTGCACAGCTGCACCACATCTTCCAACCTAGAATCAAAGAGTTTCTCTGTGTTTCTGTGTCTTCTGTTTTATTTTCCCTCTCAAAGATCTCTGGACAAACACGAGAGCCTTAATGAAATTAAAATACATGATGTTATTTTAGTTTATGGCGACTCTGGTGGAGCAGTGAAGTGTGCAGAGTGCAGTCTTTGCTTTCACACAGAGTGTATTAATATTCCCCCCCTCCCCCCCTTGTCTCTTACAGTGTTCCTGATCTGTGCTGATGTTATTCAAAAGTACAACTTTCTGGCCTCCACTAAACCAGACCGTCCTGGAGAGCGTTATATTGACCACAGCTTTCCTCTGCCGTTATTCAAAGCATGTTTGCTGGAATCTGTCAGTCACTAACTCGGTTATACTCAGTGCCTTGTGCCCATGTTGGATACTTTCATCCTCCCAGTTCCATTACAACAACATCAAGGCCATGCACTGCTCTGCTCTTTTCTGTTTTATTCATCTGTAAAACATTGAATCAGAGTTAGGATGTGTTTGAGAGAGCTGCTGGTTCCCATAAATAAACACTTACACAAATGTATATGAGTCTGAGTTCAATCAGCTGCATCAAATAGCACGTAACAAGGAGCAGCCTGGTCTCTTAGTCAAATGTTGCTGTTTTACGTTTGTGTAAACCATGGGAAATGTTAGATTTGTACATTCTGGACAGAAAAACATGTTTGAATGAGACGTTTTTTGGCAAATGGTTTCATACGTATCACATCGGTGACGCACTTCTTAAGTGTTGGAGGGGAAATATTCTCGCAAAGGTGGAGGGGGTAGTGGTGAATGGTTTCTTTTTTAACAATGGGAATGTGTTTAATCGAGATAATGAGATTAATCCCAACATCTTGAGAATACAGTTGGAATATCATGTGGAGAAGCTGCCATTGAATACGTCAGTCAGTCTCAGACGTGTTTGTGGAGTTTGTGACCTGCTGAAACTCTTTTCTTGACTAGAAGCGGTAAAACCTGTCAACTTGTAACTCAACATGTTGAGATTAAACTCCTCTCTTTTACTTTTTTTTTTTTTTTTTACTCTTTTACTCTTTCAATGTCTCTCTTTAAGTTCAATGAACTTTATTTCTAGAGCACATTTAAAAAAACAACCAAGGTTGACCAAAGTGCTTTACAGAGTTAGGCACAGCAACATGCAATAAACATCAATACAAATTGATTTTAGGTAAAATAATGACGTAATAAAATCGTAAAAACTACATAGAAGTGTCAGGTTGACTATTCTTTTCCTGAAGTGAAGGCCAAGGAGAAGAGGTGGGTCTTTTAAAATGTTAAATGATGGGGGCAGATTTCATTTCCATGGGTAAATTGTTCCAAAAGTTTGGGGTCAGCTCCAGAAAAGGCCCCATCACAAGTTTTTAGTTGGGATTTTGGCGCACCTAATAACAACCTGTTATTTCAGATAGATAAGTGAAGTTCAGAAGTGATGCCAAACCTTTTACAAGCTTTAAAAAACAAGAATTTGAAATTTTAAAATAAATCCTAAAACTAATAGGAAGCCAGTGGAGGGAGCGCAACACAGGTGTGATGGGGTCTCTTTAAATCCGTCATTGAAAGGATCCACTAGATTAAAGTCAAGTTGTTGAGATTAATCTCGTCATTGGCGAAAAATATCAGTCATATGTTACAATGAGCATAGCCATTAGCATTAACATTTGTAGTGACCCTTACTTTTTTAAAACTTGGAAAAGCGCTCATGATCATTTATTTAATCGAGCGGATTATCTACATGATTGATGACTGTCTGGATTCAGCGGCAGCTTCTGTGGAGATGGAAGACGACACGTCGGCTTAAATCTCCAATTTTATTCCAATTTATTCTCAAAAATACAGTTAGCATTTTGTACGTTTGTACAAAACAATATACATTATTACTGAGAGCAATGGGAAAACACCACAGGGCAGCACAGCCACTGGCAAGTGTGAGAGTGGTATTAATCACCTTTTTTTTTTAGAAGAAGAAATCCACCAGCAAAGCAGCAAAGACCCAAGAGCGAGAGAATAGCTGATGCCATCAGTCCATATAAATGACAGATTGGTGAGAACCACCTTCTCATTTTACGATTGTTTAAGCTCAATAAATTGCAATGACAAACCGCTTAACCAGACCTGATGCTTGTGTTTGTACGGTTCAGTGTAAAGTTACCTGGTCCCCGTTGCCTTGGGGCCCAAAGTCTGTTAAAATGATGGCAGCAAACCCCCTGTAACTCAATGTCTTTCCAATGTTTTCACAGTGTTACGGGGACATCCCTGTGTGCTTTTACTCTGCAACAACATTGTGGGGGTTTTATGGAAAGGAAAGCTGATGGTTCATGGAGAAAACACAGAATCTTTTCTTAACCCTGACCAGGTGATTTTTGTGCCTACACTTTTATCATCACACGTCATTCCTTCATTTTAGATAAAGATGCCAGACTTAGATTTTCTTTATAAACACAATTAACATGAACACAATAGATTTAAATCTTGCTTTTGAGTGTTTCCTGACACTAACTCTGACCTGTCTCTAACTATGGTCTCTGAAATCTGATCGCTGTCCGTGAATCACGTTCTTTACAATTACAGATTATTATCCAAGAAAATAACCCAGCCTTCCAGAAGTCCTTCATTTTTCTTTCCAGTGCCAAAGTTTTGATGGTTTTTTTTATGATGTTTTTCCTTGTGTGTTTTGCTGCTCTATTTGAATTAAATCAATTTATTCTCTTGTTTACGTTCTCATATTTTTCTTGCCGTAAAATGAAAAGACATTTACCCTCACCAGACGAGTCTTTCTCCGCTGCTTTCTGGAGGAGCGGCAGAAACATCTGTGGAGAGAGACAGGTCAGAGTTGTTGTTACTGTGTCACAGAACAAATCACATCACGTTTAATGTTATCGGAAAGTTTCTGTCATCACAGAGATTTGAATGATGCATCAAACTGCTTTGACCAATAGTTTTTTTTCCATCGTAAGCAAAGCCCATCTTTATTTTTCATTTCAGGCTGAAGCACGAGGGGCTGTGTGAAGCTTGGAGGTTGCAACCACAAAACATAAAACACAAGACAAACTGAAACAACGGATACATGGAGAAACAAAAATTTGTGTTTTTACAAACAAAAAGCCACAACTGATCAGTAAAAATGTGCGTGTGAAATGTACCTTTAATCAATACATGTTTTCCCATGTTAAAGCACTTTGTAATGTATTTTCTGAAATTGTTAAAAAGTGTAAAGTGGTTTCTAAAACAAATATTGTTTAGTATCAGTGTTGTAGTGTGATGCTGTTTGAGCACTGACTCCTCCTCTGTCTGTGTCTGCATCGTTAAGCGAGAAAATGTTGGACGAACCAACCTTAGCGAGGAGAAACGGTCCAGCCACGTTGGTTTCATACACGTCCATCATGTCCTTTTTCCCAGTGTCAGCTAATGGAGCAGGTATAGGAGGTTTATTGATCGCAGCATTGTTGATGAGGAGGTTCAAACCAGCGTCGCTGATACGCTCACTCACAGTGTGGACGGCAGCTGAGATACTGTCCTCGTCTGATGTGTCTGCAAGTGGACATGCAACAGGAAATACTCACTCAGAGACTCAGAGACGTGTGATTCTCCAGAATAAATACAGTGATTCAAAGTGAAGTAAAACAATGTTGATTAAATGATGGATTGACTCTGTGGGAAATGGCTTCTGGAAAATGTGAGGCACAATTATTTCTATTTTTTTTTTCAGGCTGCTCGTGGGCCACTTAAATGTTTGTTTTTGATATGTATAGATTCACTTCATGAATAGATTTTTTATTGTGAATTATATATGGTTTCTATTTTCTACAAGTACTACTTCACTTCTACAAGTACAAATTCACTTGTACAAGTACTTAATTAAGTACAACTCAATACACAGGCCTCTGCTTCTACTGCTTCATTCTAAAGAAACTGTTGCATGTATCGTTGTATCTTTCTCCTGTCTTTTGTCTTTGGACTGTCTCTGTCCATCCATTGTTTTTTATTTCCACTGCTTTTAAACACTGCTGCTGTCTCTGTGCTAAAGCAGGTGTGGAACAGGTCTGACCACTGAGTCTAAATCAGGCGACATGTAACGGCACACCAGCTACTCATCTCAGGCACTTGATAGTGATAGTCCCGCGCTGTCGCTCTCTGTAAGTAGACTCTGTGTGTGTGTGTGTGTGTGTGTGTGTGTGGGGAAGCTTTGAAGTTTGACTGGTGACTTCACCTGGGAGGAAGAGCATAAAAGCCAGGCAGTCTCATTTGACTTTGTGAAGGTGCCAGGCTCATCTTTAATGCTTTAATGCTCCTTTCCACTTCTATCACTCCATACTCCATGTATTTCACTTTTTTCATAAAGGTGTTTTGCTAAATCTAAACTTTGGGACTTTTAGTTCTGAGGTCCTTACACAGGCTTCCCGTCTGCCAAAGAATGGATTTTAAAATATATATAAAGCTCTTTATCTAGAAAGCACTGAGTGACTGAATGAACCATGCAGACCACTAAGGTCACCAGGGTCAGGTTTGCACTGTGTCCCCAGAGCCAGGACAAAACACAGGAAGCAGACTTCAGTTTTTATGCCCGAAATATCCGGAACAAACTCCCAGAAGAGTGCAGGTCTGCAAAGTCAATTCATTCTTTTAAATCTAGTCTGAAAAAACCTACTTGTTTTCCACTACGTTTAAATAAAAACACAATTATCATCACGGCTGCACCTACAACTTCGAGTTTCTTTTCTCCCCACTTTCTTTTACTTCTCTATTCAAATGCTTTTATTGTGTTTTATTATACCTTTTATTTCTTTAATGCTGCTGCTGCTGTATTTCTCTTTCTTTTTATTGTAAAACACTTTGAAACACCATGAATTCTGAGATTAAAGTCAGGAGTATGAGATAAAAAAAAAAAAAATAACAATACAAATCTCAGAATTCTGACTTTTTCTTTAATCTCAGAATTCTGATATTTTCTTTAATCTCAGAATCCATCTTTAATCTCAAAATTCTGATATTTTCTTTAATCTCAGAATACAACTTTAATCTCAGAATTCTGACCTTTACTTTAATCTCAGACTCCTGAATTTAATCTCAGAATTCTGACCTTTACTTTAATCTCAGATTTCTGACTTTAATCTCAGAATTCTGACTTTTTCTTTAATCTCAGAATCCAACTTTAAGAATTGAGATTAAAGTCAGAAATGGCCACATCTTCACATTTTCAGATTTCCATGTGTTAGACATTGATGGAAAGCTTAGAAATCACACTTTCAGAATCTGTAAATAACTCAAAATGTCGCTCAGCCTACGTGTTCACCTTAATGTCATAATTCTGTGAATAAATTCAGGATTCTGAGATTAAAGTCATATTTCTGAGATTAAAGTGTTATATTTAAGATACTTTTTTTTCTTTCCTTCAATTACTATTACTCTTCCGTAGAAATGCCTTCTAGATGAAATGTGCTCTATAAATAAAACTTGTTGTATACTTTAAACATTAGTTAAACACATGCAAGTGTAACAAATTATTATCACCCCACTTTATGGATTGTGAACATGACACAAGCGCGCGCGTGTTTGATTGAACGACAAGTAACGACAGGCGTCTTCCAAAGCACATTTACTTTGCATCAACTAAGAAGCCTTTTGAAGCATTTTTAATTACAGCTTGTGAATAATGTAACAATGAAATAGGACATTCTTCAAGTACTTTACAACACTAGAGCTGACAGGGCTCAACATACTCTACACCAGATTTACTGCCTCATATTTTTGTAGAAAAACACTAAATTTCATTACATGTCCATTACATGCCAAAAAATGTTAAGGAGCTGCATGTTTGCTGAGTTCCCACGAACGCTGCTGCGCTGTGAGGCGATTCTGGCACAGTGGGTCGCAGTGGACCATTACATGTTGCATACGGGCCCGTAAATCAACCCCCTCCACCCCCATACACAACTACTGGCAAAGGCGAGGACTATAAAAGGGTGAATACATGCCTCCATCTACCTCTCAAATAACTCCATTTGCTCCAAAAATATGTGGAAAGTCTTGGAGAGCTGCGTAATTAAATCACCCCCCCACCCCCGCCATTCATACTATGTTTCTTTTCATATCCATATGTGCAGTGAGCCAACAACACTACAGGGGAAGTCTGTACTTTCTTTTTCTCCTAATAAAGAACACAAGCCCACATAGTGTGAGTTACTTAGTCTCGACCAGCAGACCTGGACATTTACCTGGACAACAAGCGCACATGTGTTTCCAATCATATTTTCTCCTCTTTTTACTACAGTTAACCTACATTTTTCTTTTGCATTTAGCAGACGCTTTTATCCAAAGCGGCTTACTGAAGAGGAATAAGTTATATAGAAGAAGGATTCTTGGCAAGGAATCCATTACATAGGAACAGTGCAGAGTGCAGAGGTAGATCCAGATCAGATAACTGTCCCACTTCAAACTGGCTTGATTCCATGCCTCACCTTTTCACTTGAGCGAGCTGTGTACCTGGCGTCTTGCCTCATCAAACTTTACTTTTAAACTCTGCATTTAGCTTACTCAATCGTGTACTTCTGCCGATCCTGTTTTAACCCCACCTCTTGTTCCAGTTGTTGCACACATGCACGCACACCTTCTTCTTCCTTCCTGAAAGATACAGGGACTATATCTCTCTCTTTATAGGAGTTCATTCCCTCTCTTGACTTTGTTGCAGGCGCGTGAGCCAGCAAACATAGTGTGTTAGACTTTAAGGTCCGTTCTACGACATTTAGGGGCAGTTTTATTGGCATAAAGTGAACTGTACTAACCCAAGGTTTGTTTAAGTGCAAGCGCTCTATAGTAAAAGATTGTTTTGGTTTCATGCGTGTTCCTAAGGCATCTCGCTTACAAAAAAAACCGCCCCAACAGACAAACAAAAGCCAGAGTGTATGTGTGTGTGCGTGTTTTGGAGTACCATGCAAATCAAGCAGAACAACATGGTGTGTGTGTGTGTGTGTGTGTGTGAATGCAACAGTAGTTTCCTGTGTTCAATTAACATAAAATAACATTGACCCAGAGATTATATTTACAGTAAAATATCATTTCCAATGCAGTTCAAGAAATTGAACTGAAATATTATAGTAGTTTCCTATAATATTCCTATATTCCATATAGGAATATTCCATATTCCTATATGGAATATTAGGTTAAGGATTCCTTACGTGTGAATGCACAAATGGACATTTAAGCAGGTAGAATTAATAAAGATGTTTATGTGGATCAGTTTTCATTGTGACATGTCGTCAGTGAGAGTAAGTCTCTGCATGTCAGGCTGGCGAAGGGTGTGTACTTGGTCACACACACACACACACACACACACAACACTGTCAACACTGGCAATGTGTCAGTGTATCATATGACAGCACATTAAAAAACTTTCACTTTAATGTTTCCCCTTATTAAACGTCCCTGTTATTTATAACCAACCATTTAGTGAATGAACCATTTTCCCCGTTTAGTAAATTTCTATTCGACACAACTATGTGAGGGTGAATTGTGTTTACCTAGTTTGATTATAGTGATCTTTCCAGGATATTGAGTGGCGAGCTGCCTCAGGGCCTGGAAGGAACGGAGAGAGAAGGAATGAGAAGAGGATGCACCGAGACGATAGAAATACACTTATTTTTGTGCACATGCATAAAGCGAGACAAAATGTATGCATTCTTAAATTTAACTTCAATGGCATGACATGACTTTAATGGATCAATGGATTTTGATGTACAATTCTTTTTAACCTCACACACACAGAGATTATGATTGTGACATTAAAGCTCAGACACTTCCTCGAGTGCATGGGTTCAGAGTCCATGGAAGAACGGTTTACTCACTCACTTCCACACCCAGCACATGTATGTGTGCACACACGTGCTGTGTGTGTAATGGTAGTACATATGAAAAGTCATGACAGTCATTAAATGTAAAATGTGTCTCACCTCAGCTCCAGTGCCCTCAGGCTCTCTACAGCCGGCGTAGACGTGAGATTTCACCCCTGTCTTCTCGGCCAGTTGTTTGACCAGCTCCAAACCGATGCCTTTGTTGGTGCCAGTCACAAAAATGTTGCCGTCCAGTTTCAGCGACATGTTTGCGGCTCTCTTTGAAAACCCCCAGCTGCTGTGTGACTGCTCTCTCCTGACATTAACTCAACATGTGTGAGAGTGCACTGTGGCTGCAAGGCAACTCCTGTGTGTGTGTGTGTGTGTGTCATGCACTTTATATACAGTAGGTGGATACTTTTCAAGAGAGCAGGAGTAAGCCACATGTTTACCATGTAACCTATTGCACATATTTTATACGACTGGACTTTTACCTTACTTTACAGCACCGGTTAAAGTTTTTTTTCCCACGTGGTCAAACGAAGAATAAACTATTGTAGTCAGATTAATTTGACCATTTATTTTTTTCAAATCAGCAGGAGTAGGGCTTTTATTCTCTTTGAAGGGTGACTTTGATGTTGACCTTTTGTCAATTTTATTTTATTTTTTCAATCCCAACTTCCTCTGTTGTTGAGGGAATGGGACGTGTCTCTCAGACCCACTGTTATAAATGGAATAACACATGTATCTCTGGAAATTAGTAAAAAAAAAAAAAAGTATGTTTTTTGGGTGAAGTGGCCCTTTAACGCTATAGGGACAGACTGGGATTTAAGAAGCCCTTTGTCAGTGAGCAAACACCTTTAGTACAGATCTGATAGTTTCACAACTTTCCAGAAATGTGGTGAGGCAAGACATGCAACATACCGTTTGCCCTCTACAGGTGCAGTTGGATAATTACATCTTTGAATGACGCGCCAAGACAAACATGATGCACAGAGTTCAGCCTCTTCCCCGTGCTCAGGGTCACTGTTGTGACGGAGAAACCTTGAGTGTATGAATTAATGTGTTCTTAATCTGAACTATTTTGAAATAAAAACATACAGTGCTGCACAAAACCCTTAGGGTTGGACGATTAGACTTGTTTGTTCTTATCAATGTTATAATAATATAATTATTTCTTAATCATTTTTCCTGGAGCACGTCCAGAAAATACAGGAAACATGTATGCATTTTAGAAAAAAGGGTTAAAGAGTATTTAGTGAGTGATTTAACACTACACTTGAATATTAATGTTATTGTAAAATCTGTGCTTGTCCTTTTATTTAATATTGAAAAATATCTGCTGTGAAAAAGTGAACTGGATAAGTACATTTTCTATTAGTCTCTGTTTATATAGCATGCACAGTGTGTGTGTTTATATACAGTTTATATACATTAATAAAAAAAGAAAGAAAGAGAGACAAAAGACTTTTAGGTGGAAAGAGTACTGAAATATTCTACTCAAGTAAAAGTACTTTCACTTAAGTACTTTTTTTTGGTTCAAAAAATGTACTGTAAAGTTAAGGTAAAAAAAGTGTCAATGGGACACACATCTCACATGAATTGTTTTTAATTCAAAGGCAAACCTTTACAAATAACAGTGCTGACAATATGAAATATGTGAACACATCATGTGTCAGTCAACATGGGTCAAAGGTCACAAATGCTTTAACTTTCTTTTTATTCCCACGGCAAATTACCATGGGTGCACCTGTTTTACACTGTTTTTACTTCCAGTACTTCCTACTACTTAAGTACAGTACTTCCAGTAAAATTACAGCAAATTACAAATTTTTAAAAATGGCAAGTACCCAAAACATCCTACTCAATTACAGTAACGCGAGTAAATGTAATGTATTACTTTCCACCTGTGATTAAGACTGAGACCAGTTCACTATATACAGTATAATATTGCTCTAATAGGCTCTAACGTACAGATATATGCAGTACACCTTGATTTACTTTTAATATTAGCAGTGCATTAGCAAAATTGACTAGACATTTCACAGCGGATAGCCTGGCTGCATTATAGATGGAAATGCTTTGGCTGCATTTCAAATAAACAACATTAACATTTTATTATTTGAATTTCCGTTCATATTTGTATCTGTGGAAAAGTACAACTCTTGGAGTCAGAGATGTTCACCACTGACAACAAACAGGGCACAGGGACTGTGTTTTTGGACTCAAATCGAGCAACAATAGAGTGTTAGCGTCGTATTATACCAAAGCAAAGCAGCCGAGTCGATGGGCTTTATACATTTGTGATCTTCACTCTCTCTGTGACACATCTCTGACTCCCTCTCTCTCTGGTGAGTGAGGGAGTGGAACAGGAGTATGTGTGTGCGCAAATTCCTTCTTTGGGGTTTAGGAAAGCAAACATTGTAAAAAGATAACACCGCTCCCAGACGAACACACACCTTTTGCCAGGAACGAAACTTTATTTGGTTTTAAAGGGGCGCAGAGGAGCTGCAGCTGTTATCACTGACAAAACGTCTGAAGTACTTATGTTATTGGTTATATTTGAAGATAATATTAATGATGATAATAATGAAAAAAAATATAAGCGGTCACCCTGAGTTCTCGATGACCCAAACAAGACTGAGTTTGAGACATTTAGAAAGTAACTAATTTGGACGACATTCTAAAGTATGAATTTTTTTGTGCCATCTCTGATTGTTTTACAGATTTTATTTGCTGACATAAAAAAAAAAAAAAAAAAAGCTAGTGAGTTAACCTCCACTAGGATTCAAACCCACAATGTCTTCAGACGCGATGCGACGTTCTTAGTCGACTGGACCATCTTCAGCAGCAATGATTCCCCCGACAGTGACAGAGGACACAAGTAAACTAATGAAGGATCCAATTGTTTGTCCTTGTAATTCAACAGTTGAAATTTTGAAAAACTCAAGATGAGAAAGAACTTGAGAGTGAGAGCACGAAGACAAGAGTCTCATCTTACACTGAAGTTGTCCACACTCTGCTACACGATGACTTTTTGGACGACACACTGAAAAGCATCGTTTACTCGTCCAAGATGAGACAAGAACAAAGACGATGCGCCTCCGTGGTGTCATGGAGGAAATCTGACCTCGTCATCCAGGGGTTGTGGGTTTGAGTCCCGTCATGTGACAGTGAAAGTGTTTGGAAAGAATGAACATGTAATAAATATAAGGTTTAAGCTTATGTTAATCACATACTCTGTAGGCTCCGCCCTCTCAGTGTCATCACCATGTGGGTGGTCCCCGTTCTGTGATTGGACGAGGGAGGAGCTGGTGCAATAAATGTGCTTCATCTCAGCCAAAAACTATGACTCTTTGGGCACATTTTGAACGACATACAATACTATGACATTTTTGACTAATTTTGGACGACATACTAAACTATTACTTTTTTGACTTATTTTGGACGACATACTAAACTATAACTTTTTGGAGGGATTTTGGACGACATACTAACTATGACTTTTTTGTCATATTTTGGACGACATACTAAACTATTACTTTTTTGTCATATTTTGGACGACATACTAAACTATGACTTTTTTGACTAATTTTGGACGACATACTAAACTATGACTTTTTTGACTAATTTTGGACGACATACTAAACTATGACTTTTTTGTCATATTTTGGACGACATAATAAATATGACTTTTTTGTCATATTTTGAGGACATACTAAACTATGAATTTTTTGTCATATTTTGGACGACATACTAACCTATGACTTTTTTGTCATATTTTGAGCAACATACTAAACTATGACTTTTTTGTCACATTTCGGACAACATACTATGCTATGATTTTTTGACTCATTTTTGATAACATGCTATACTATGACTTCTTTGGGTGATTTTGGACGACATACTATACTATGACTTTTTTGTCTCATTTTGGACAACATGCTATACTATGACTTTTTTGGGTGATTTTGGACGACATGCTATACTATGACTTTTTTGGGTGATTTTGGACGACATACTATACTATGACTTTTTTGTCTCATTTTGGACGACATGCTATACTATGACTTTTTGACTGATTTTGGACGACATACTATACTATGACTGTTTTGACTGATTTTGGACGACATACTATACTATGACTGTTTTGACTGATTTTGGACGACATATTATACTATGACTGTTTTGACTGATTTTGGATGACATACTATACTAAGACTTTTTTGGGTGATTTTGGACAACATACTATGTCATTACAGTCTGGACAGTTGGTGTAGTGGTTAGTTCTCCTCCCTTTCATGCGAAAGACAGGGCTTCAAGCCATGGTTGTGACAGTGGTCTTTCTGCATATATTTTGCATGTTCTCTCCAACAACATATTTACTTTTTTGTCTCTTTTTGGACGACATACTAACCTCTTACTTTTCTGACTGATTTTGGACGAACTACTATACTATGACTTTTTTGAATGATTTTGGATGACATACTATACTATGACATTTTGGTCACTTTTTGGACGACATACTATACTATGACATTTTTGTCTCATTTTGGACGACATACTATTCTATGACCTTTTTGAGTGATTTTGGACGGCAGACGAAACTATGACTTTTTTGACTCATATTAGACGAAATGATATACTATGACTTTTTTGAGTGATTTTAGACGACATACTATACTATGACATTTTTGTCTCATTTTGGACGCCATACTATACTATGACTTTTTTGTCTCATTTTGGACGACATACTAAAGTATGACTGTTTTGACTGATTTTGGATGACATACTATACTATGACTGTTTTGACTGATTTCGGATGACATACTATACTATGGCTTTTTTGGGTGATTTTGGACGACATACTATGTCATTACAGTATGGACAGCTGGTGTAGTGGTTAGTTCTCCTTCCTTTCATGCGAAATACAAGGGTTCAAGCCCTGGTTGTAACAGTGGTCTTTGTGCAGGTATTTTGCATGTTCTCTCCAACAACATAGTGACTTTTTTGTCCCTTTTTGGACGACATACTAACCTCTTACTTTTATGACTGATTTCGGACGACATGCTATACTATGACTTTTTTGGGTGATTTTGGACGACATGCTATACTATGATTTTTTGACCGATTTTGGACGACATCCTATACTATGACCTCTTTGGGTGATTTGGGACGACATGCTATACTATGACTTTTTTGGGTGATTTTGGACAACATGCTATACTATGACTTTTTTGGGTGATTTTGGACGACACGCTATACTATGACTTTTTTGACTGATTTTGGACGACATGCTATACTATGACTTTTTTGGGTGATTTTGGACGACATGCTATACTATGACTTTTTTGACCGATTTTGGACGACATGCTATACTATGACTATTTTGACAGATTTTGGACGACATGCTATACTATGACTTCTTTGGGTGATTTTGGACGACATGCTATACTATGACTTTTTTGGGTGATTTTGGACAACATGCTATACTATGACTTTTTTGACCGATTTTGGACGCCATGCTATACTATGACTTTTTTGGGTGATTTTGGACGACATGCTATACTATGACTTTTTTGACCGATTTTGGACGACATCCTATACTATGACTATTTTGACAGATTTTGGACGACATGCTATACTATGACTTCTTTGGGTGATTTTGGACGACATGCTATACTATGACTTTTTTGACCGATTTTGGACGACATGCTATACTATGACTTTTTTGACCAATTTTGGACGACATGCTATACTATGACTTTTTTGACAGATTTTGGAAGACATGCTTTCCTATGACTTTTTTGACCGATTTTGGACGACATGCTATACTATGACTATTTTGACAAATTTTGGACGACATGCTATACTATGACTTCTTTGGGTGATTTTGGACGACATGCTATACTATGACTTTTTTGGGTGATTTTGGACAACATGCTATACTATGACTTTTTTGGGTGATTTTGGACGACATGCTATACTATGACTTTTTTGACCGATTTTGGACGCCATGCTATACTATGACTTTTTTGGGTGATTTTGGACGACATGCTATACTATGACTTTTTTGACCGATTTTGGACGACATCCTATACTATGACTTTTTTGACCGATTGTGGACGACATGCTATACTATGACTTTTTTGACAGATTTTGGACGACATGCTTTCCTATGACTTCTTTGGGTGATTTTGGACGACATGCTATACTATGACTATTTTGACAGATTTTGGACGACATGCTATACTATGACTTTTTTGACAGATTTTGGATGACATGCTATACCATGACTTTTTAGGGTGATTTTGGACGACATGCTATACTATGACTTTTTTGACCGATTTTGGACGACATGCTATACTATGACTTTTTTGACCGATTTTGGACGACATGCTATACTATGACTATTTTGACAGATTTTGGACGACATGCTATACTATGACTTCTTTGGGTGATTTTGGACGACATGCTATACTATGACTTTTTTGGGTGATTTTGGACAACATGCTATACTATGACTTTTTTGACCGATTTTGGACGACATGCTATACTATGACTTTTTTGACAGATTTTGGACGACATGCTTTCCTATGACTTTTTTGGGTGATTTTGGACGACATGCTATACTATGACTATTTTGACAGATTTTGGACGACATGCTATACTATGACTTTTTTGACCGATTTTGGACGCCATGCTATACTATGACTTTTTTGGGTGATTTTGGACGACATGCTATACTATGACTTTTTTGACCGATTTTGGACGACATCCTATACTATGACTATTTTGACAGATTTTGGACGACATGCTATACTATGACTTCTTTGGGTGATTTTGGACGACATGCTATACTATGACTTTTTTGACCGATTTTGGACGACATGCTATACTATGACTTTTTTGACCGATTTTGGACGACATGCTATACTATGACTTTTTTGACAGATTTTGGAAGACATGCTTTCCTATGACTTTTTTGACCGATTTTGGACGACATGCTATACTATGACTATTTTGACAGATTTTGGACGACATGCTATACTATGACTTCTTTGGGTGATTTTGGACGACATGCTATACTATGACTTTTTTGGGTGATTTTGGACAACATGCTATACTATGACTTTTTTGGGTGATTTTGGACGACATGCTATACTATGACTTTTTTGACCGATTTTGGACTCCATGCTATACTATGACTTTGTTGGGTGATTTTGGACGACATGCTATTCTATGACTTTTTTGACCGATTTTGGACGACATCCTATACTATGACTTTTTTGACCGATTGTGGACGACATGCTATACGATGACTTTTTTGACAGATTTTGGACGACATGCTTTCCTATGACTTTTTTGGGTGATTTTGGACGACATGCTATACTATGACTATTTTGACAGATTTTGGACGACATGCTATACTATGACTTTTTTGACAGATTTTGGATGACATGCTATACCATGACTTTTTAGGGTGATTTTGGACGACATGCTATACTATGACTTTTTTGACCGATTTTGGACGACATGCTATACTATGACTTTTTTGACCGATTTTGGACGACATGCTATACTATGACTATTTTGGGTGATTTTGGACGACATGCTATACTATGACTTTTTTGACCGATTTTGGACGACATGCTATACTATGACTATTTTGACAGATTTTGGACGACATGCTATACTATGACTTCTTTGGGTGATTTTGGACAACATGCTATACTATGACTTTTTTGGGTGATTTTGGACAACATGCTATACTATGACTTTTTTGACCGATTTTGGACGACATGCTATACTATGACTTTTTTGACAGATTTTGGACGACATGCTTTCCTATGACTTTTTTGGGTGATTTTGGACGACATGCTATACTATGACTATTTTGACAGATTTTGGACGACATGCTATACTATGACTTTTTTGACCGATTTTGGACGACATGCTATACTATGACATTTTGGACGACATGCTATACTATGACTTTTTTGGGTGATTTTGGACGACATGCTATACTATGACTTTTTTGACAGATTTTGGACGACATGCTATACTATGACTTCTTTGGGTGATTTTGGACGACATGCTATACTATGACTTTTTTGGGTGATTTTGGACGACATGCTATACTATGACTTTTTTGGGTGATTTTGGACGACATGCTATACTATGACTTTTTTGGGTGATTTTGGACGACATGCTATACTATGACTTTTTTGACCGATTTTGGACGACATGCTATACTATGACTTTTTTGACTGATTTTGGACGACATGCTATACTATGACTTTTTTGGGTGATTTTGGACGACATGCTATACTATGACTTTTTTGACCGATTTTGGACGACATGCTATACTATGACTATTTTGACACATTTTGGACGACATGCTATACTATGACTTCTTTGGGTGATTTTGGACGACATGCTATACTATGACTTTTTTGGGTGATTTTGGACGACATGCTATACTATGACTTTTTTGGGTGATTTTGGACGACATGCTATACTATGACTTTTTTGGGTGATTTTGGACAACATGCTATACTATGACTTTTTTGACCGATTTTGGACGACGTGCTATACTATGACTATTTTGACAGATTTTGGACGACATGCTATACTATGACTTTTTTGACCGATTTTGGACGACATGCTATACTATGACTATTTTGACAGATTTTGGACGACATGCTATACTATGACTTCTTTGGGTGATTTTGGACGACATGCTATACTATGACTTTTTTGGGTGATTTTGGACAACATGCTATACTATGACTTTTTTGGGTGATTTTGGACGCCATGCTATACTATGACTTTTTTGGGTGATTTTTGACGACATGCTATACTATGACTTTTTTGACCGATTTTGGACGACATCCTATACTATGACTATTTTGACAGATTTTGGACGACATGCTATACTATGACTTCTTTGGGTGATTTTGGACGACATGCTATACTATGACTTTTTTGACCGATTTTGGACGACATGCTATACTATGACTTTTTTGACCGATTTTGGACGACATGCTATACTATGACTTTTTTGACAGATTTTGGAAGACATGCTTTCCTATGACTTTTTTGGGTGATTTTGGACGACATGCTATCCTGTGACTTTTTTGAAAAATTTTGGACGACATGCTATACTATGACTTTTTTGACTGATTTTGGACGACATACTATACTATGACTTTTTTGACTGATTTTGGACGACATGCTATACTATGACTTTTTTGGGTGATTTTGGACAACATGCTATACTATGACTTTTTTGGGTGATTTTGGACGACATGCTATACTATGACTTTTTTGGGTGATTTTGGACGACATGCTATACTATGACTTTTTTGACCGATTGTGGACGACATGCTATACTATGACTTTTTTGACAGATTTTGGACGACATGCTTTCCTATGACTTTTTTGGGTGATTTTGGACGACATGCTATACTATGACTATTTTGACAGATTTTGGACGACATGCTATACTATGACTTTTTTGACAGATTTTGGATGACATGCTATACCATGACTTTTTAGGGTGATTTTGGACGACATGCTATACTATGACTATTTTGGGTGATTTTGGACGACATGCTATACTATGACTTTTTTGACCGATTTTGGACGACATGCTATACTATGACTTTTTTGACAGATTTTGGACGACATGCTTTCCTATGACTTTTTTGGGTGATTTTGGACGACATGCTATACTATGACTATTTTGACAGATTTTGGACGACATGCTATACTATGACTTCTTTGGGTGATTTTGGACGACATGCTATACTATGACTTTTTTGGGTGATTTTGGACGACATGCTATACTATGACTTTTTTGGGTGATTTTGGACGACATGCTATACTATGACTTTTTTGGGTGATTTTGGACGACATGCTATACTATGACTTTTTTGACCGATTTTGGACGACATGCTATACTATGACTTTTTTGACAGATTTTGGATGACATGCTATACCATGACTTTTTAGGGTGATTTTGGACGACATGCTATACTATGACTATTTTGGGTGATTTTGGACGACATGCTATACTATGACTTTTTTGACCGATTTTGGACGACATGCTATACTATGACTATTTTGACAGATTTTGGACGACATGCTATACTATGACTATTTTGACAGATTTTGGACGACATGCTATACTATGACTTTTTTGGGTGATTTTGGACGACATGCTATACTATGACTATTTTGACAGATTTTGGACGACATGCTATACTATGACTTCTTTGGGTGATTTTGGACGACATGCTACACTATGACTTTTTTGACCGATTTTGGACGACATGCTATACTATGAATTTTTCGACCGATTTTGGACGACATGCTATACTATGACTTTTTTGACAGATTTTGGACGACATGCTTTCCTATGACTTTTTTGACCGATTTTGGACGACATGCTTTCCTATGACTTTTTTGGGTGATTTTGGACGACATGCTATACTATGACTATTTTGACAGATTTTGGACGACATGCTATACTATGACTTCTTTGGGTGATTTTGGACGACATGCTATACTATGACTTTTTTGACCGATTTTGGACGACATGCTATACTATGACTTTTTTGACCGATTTTGGACGACATGCTATACTATGACTTTTTTGACAGATTTTGGACGACATGCTTTCCTATGACTTTTTTGGGTGATTTTGGACGACATGCTATACTATGACTATTTTGACAGATTTTGGACGACATGCTATACTATGACTTTTTTGACCGATTTTGGACGACATGCTATACTATGACTTTTTTGGGTGATTTTGGACGACATGCTATACTATGACTTTTTTGGGTGATTTTGGACGACATGCTATACTATGACTTTTTTGGGTGATTTTGGACGACATGCTATACTATGACTTTTTTGACAAATTTTGTACGACATGCTATAATATGACTTTTTTGGGTGGTTCTGGACGACATGCTATACTATGACTTTTTTGGGTGATTTTGGACGACATGCTATACTATGACTTTTTTGGGTGATTTTGGACGACATGCTATACTATGACTATTTTGACAGATTTTGGACGACATGCTATAATATGACTTTTTTGACTGATTTTGGACGACATGCTATACTATGACTTTTTTGGGTGATTTTGGACGACATGCTATACTATGACATCTTTGGGTGATTTTGGACGACATGCTATACTATGACTTTTTGGGTGAATTTGGACGACATGCTATACTATGACTTTTTTGTCACATTTTGGACGACATACTAACCTATGACTTTTTTGACTCCTTTTGGACGACATGCTATACTATGACTTTTTTGCAACATTTTGGACGACATACTATACTATGACATTTTTTTCTCATTTTGGACAACATACTATACTATGACATTTTGGTCACTTTTTGGACGACATACTATACTATGCCTTTTTTATCTCATTTTGGACGGCATACTATACTATGACATTTTTGTCTCATTTTGAACAACATACTATACTATGACATTTTTGTCAGATTTTGGACGACATACTAAAGTATGACTTTTTTGTCACATTTTGGACGACATACTAACCTATGACTTTTTTGTCACATATTGAATGACATACTAAAGTATGACTTTTTTGTCACATTTTGGACGACATACTAACCTATGACTTTTTTGTCACATTTTGAATGACATACTAATGTATGACATTTTTGTCTCATTTTGGACGACATACTATTCTATGACCTTTTTGAGTGATTTTGGAGGGCAGACTAAACTATGACTTTTTCTACTCATTGGACAACATGCTATACTATGACTTTTTTGTCTCATTTTGAACAACATACTATACTATGACATTTTTGTCAGATTTTGGACGACATACTATACTATGACATTTTTGTCTCATTTCGGACGGCATACTAAACTATGACTTTTTTGACTCATATTGGACAACATGTTTTACTATGACTTTTTTGAGTGATTTTGGACGACATACTAACCTATGACTTTTTTGTCACATTTTGGACGACATACTAACCTATGACATTTTTGTCACATTTTGAATGACATACTAAAGTATGACTTTTTTCTCACATTTTGGACGACATACTAACCAATGACTTTTTTGTCACATTTTGGACGACATACTAACCAATGACTTTTTTGTCACATTTTGGACGACATACCAAACTATGACATTTTTGTCTCATTTTGGACGACATACTAAAGTATGATATTTTTGTCACATTTTGGACGAGATATTATACTATGACTTTTTGAGTGATTTCGGACGACATACTAAACTATGACTTTTTTGTCTCATTTTGGACGACATAGTAACCTATGACTATTTTGACTGATTTTGGACGACATACTATACTATGACATTTTTGACTGATTTTGGACGACATACTATACTATGACTTTTTTGACTCATTTTTGTTGACATACTATACTATGACTTTTTTGTCACATTTTGGAAAACATACTAACCAATTACTTTTTTGTCACATTTTGGACGACATACTATACTGTGACATTTTTGTCTCATTTTGAACGACATACTATACTATGACATTTTTGTCACATTTTGGACGACATACTAACCTATGACTTTTTTGCCACATTTTGGACGACATACTAACCAATTACTTTTTTGTCACATTTTGGACGACATACTATACTGTGACATTTTTGTCTCATTTTGAACGACATACTATACTATGACATTTTTGTCACATTTTGGACGACATACTAACCTATGACTTTTTTGCCACATTTTGGACGACATACTAACCAATTACTTTTTTGTCACATTTTGGACGACATACTAACCTATGACTTTTTTGTCACATTTTGAACGACATACTAAACTATGACATTTTTGTCTCATTTTGAACCATATACTATACTATGACATTTTTGTCACATTTTGGACGACATACTAACCTATGACTTTTTAGTCACATTTTGGACGACATACTAACCTATGACTTTTTTGTCACATTTTGAATGACATACTAAAGTATGACTTTTTTGTCACATTTTGGACGACATACTAACCAATGACTTTTTTGTCACATTTTGGACGACATACTAAAGTATGACTTTTTTGTCACATTTTGGACGACATACTATACTATGACTTTTTTGTCACATTTTGGACGACATACTATACTATGACTTTTTTGAGTGATTTTGGACGACATACTATACTCTGACATTTTTGTCTAATTTTGGACGACATGCTATACTATGACTTTTTTGCAACATTTTGGACGACATACTATACTATGACTTTTTTGAGTGATTTTGGATGACATGCTATACTATGACATTTTTGACTGATTTTTGGACGACATACTATACTATGACTTTTTTGAGTGATTTTGGACGACATACTTTACTATGACTTTTTTGGGTGATTTTGGACGACATGCTATACTATGACTTTTTTGACCGATTTTGGACGACATCCTATACTATGACTTTTTAGGGTGATTTTGGACGACATCCTATACTATGACTTTTTTGACCGATTTTGGACGACATGCTATACTATGACTATTTTGACAGATTTTGGACGACATGCTATACTATGACTATTTTGACAGATTTTGGACGACATGCTATACTATGACTTTTTTGGGTGATTTTGGACGACATGCTATACTATGACTATTTTGACAGATTTTGGACGACATGCTATACTATGACTTCTTTGGGTGATTTTGGACGACATGCTACACTATGACTTTTTTGACCGATTTTGGACGACATGCTATACTATGAATTTTTCGACCGATTTTGGACGACATGCTATACTATGACTTTTTTGACAGATTTTGGACGACATGCTTTCCTATGACTTTTTTGACCGATTTTGGACGACATGCTTTCCTATGACTTTTTTGGGTGATTTTGGACGACATGCTATACTATGACTATTTTGACAGATTTTGGACGACATGCTATACTATGACTTCTTTGGGTGATTTTGGACGACATGCTATACTATGACTTTTTTGACCGATTTTGGACGACATGCTATACTATGACTTTTTTGACCGATTTTGGACGACATGCTATACTATGACTTTTTTGACAGATTTTGGACGACATGCTTTCCTATGACTTTTTTGGGTGATTTTGGACGACATGCTATACTATGACTATTTTGACAGATTTTGGACGACATGCTATACTATGACTTTTTTGACCGATTTTGGACGACATGCTATACTATGACTTTTTTGGGTGATTTTGGACGACATGCTATACTATGACTTTTTTGGGTGATTTTGGATGACATGCTATACTATGACTTTTTTGGGTGATTTTGGACGACATGCTATACTATGACTTTTTTGACAAATTTTGTACGACATGCTATAATATGACTTTTTTGGGTGGTTCTGGACGACATGCTATACTATGACTTTTTTGGGTGATTTTGGACGACATGCTATACTATGACTTTTTTGGGTGATTTTGGACGACATGCTATACTATGACTATTTTGACAGATTTTGGACGACATGCTATAATATGACTTTTTTGACTGATTTTGGACGACATGCTATACTATGACTTTTTTGGGTGATTTTGGACGACATGCTATACTATGACATCTTTGGGTGATTTTGGACGACATGCTATACTATGACTTTTTGGGTGAATTTGGACGACATGCTATACTATGACTTTTTTGTCACATTTTGGACGACATACTAACCTATGACTTTTTTGACTCCTTTTGGACGACATGCTATACTATGACTTTTTTGCAACATTTTGGACGACATACTATACTATGACATTTTTTTCTCATTTTGGACAACATACTATACTATGACATTTTGGTCACTTTTTGGACGACATACTATACTATGCCTTTTTTATCTCATTTTGGACGGCATACTATACTATGACATTTTTGTCTCATTTTGAACAACATACTATACTATGACATTTTTGTCAGATTTTGGACGACATACTTAAGTATGACTTTTTTGTCACATTTTGGACGACATACTAACCTATGACTTTTTTGTCACATATTGAATGACATACTAAAGTATGACTTTTTTGTCACATTTTGGACGACATACTAACCTATGACTTTTTTGTCACATTTTGAATGACATACTAATGTATGACATTTTTGTCTCATTTTGGACGACATACTATTCTATGACCTTTTTGAGTGATTTTGGAGGGCAGACTAAACTATGACTTTTTCTACTCATTGGACAACATGCTATACTATGACTTTTTTGTCTCATTTTGAACAACATACTATACTATGACATTTTTGTCAGATTTTGGACGACATACTATACTATGACATTTTTGTCTCATTTCGGACGGCAGACTAAACTATGACTTTTTTGACTCATATTGGACAACATGTTTTACTATGACTTTTTTGAGTGATTTTGGACGACATACTAACCTATGACTTTTTTGTCACATTTTGGACGACATACTAACCTATGACATTTTTGTCACATTTTGAATGACATACTAAAGTATGACTTTTTTCTCACATTTTGGACGACATACTAACCAATGACTTTTTTGTCACATTTTGGACGACATACTAACCAATGACTTTTTTGTCACATTTTGGACGACATACTAAACTATGACATTTTTGTCTCATTTTGGACGACATACTAAAGTATGATATTTTTGTCACATTTTGGACGAGATATTATACTATGACTTTTTGAGTGATTTCGGACGACATACTAAACTATGACTTTTTTGTCTCATTTTGGACGACATAGTAACCTATGACTATTTTGACTGATTTTGGACGACATACTATACTATGACATTTTTGACTGATTTTGGACGACATACTATACTATGACTTTTTTGACTCATTTTTGTTGACATACTATACTATGACTTTTTTGTCACATTTTGGAAAACATACTAACCAATTACTTTTTTGTCACATTTTGGACGACATACTATACTGTGACATTTTTGTCTCATTTTGAACGACATACTATACTATGACATTTTTGTCACATTTTGGACGACATACTAACCTATGACTTTTTTGCCACATTTTGGACGACATACTAACCAATTACTTTTTTGTCACATTTTGGACGACATACTATACTGTGACATTTTTGTCTCATTTTGAACGACATACTATACTATGACATTTTTGTCACATTTTGGACGACATACTAACCTATGACTTTTTTGTCACATTTTGGACGACATACTAACCAATTACTTTTTTGTCACATTTTGGACGACATACTAACCTATGACTTTTTTGTCACATTTTGAACGACATACTAAACTATGACATTTTTGTCTCATTTTGAACCATATACTATACTATGACATTTTTGTCACATTTTGGACGACATACTAACCTATGACTTTTTAGTCACATTTTGGACGACATACTAACCTATGACTTTTTTGTCACATTTTGAATGACATACTAAAGTATGACTTTTTTGTCACATTTTGGACGACATACTAACCAATGACTTTTTTGTCACATTTTGGACGACATACTAAAGTATGACTTTTTTGTCACATTTTGGACGACATACTATACTATGACTTTTTTGTCACATTTTGGACGACATACTATACTATGACTTTTTTGAGTGATTTTGGACGACATACTATACTCTGACATTTTTGTCTAATTTTGGACGACATGCTATACTATGACTTTTTTGCAACATTTTGGACGACATACTATACTATGACTTTTTTGAGTGATTTTGGATGACATGCTATACTATGACATTTTTGACTGATTTTTGGACGACATACTATACTATGACTTTTTTGAGTGATTTTGGACGACATACTTTACTATGACCTTTTTGAGTGATTTTGGACGACATACTAAACTATGACTTTTTTGTCACATTTTGGACGACATACTAACCTATGACTTTTTGAGTGATTTTGGACGACATTCTAACCAATTACGTTTTTGTCACATTTTGGACGACATACTAAACTATGACATTTTTGTCTAATTTTGGACGACATATTATACTATGACTTTTTGAGTGATTTCGGACGACATACTAAACTATGACATTTTTGTCTCATTTTGAACCACATACTATACTATGACATTTTTGTCACATTTTGGACGACATATTATACTATGACTTTTTGAGTGATTTCGGACGACATACTAAACTATTACATTTTTGTCTCATTTTGAACCACATACTATACTATGACATTTTTGTCACATTTTGGACGACATACTAACCAATGACTTTTTTGTCACATTTTGGACGACATACTAAAGTATGACTTTTTTGTCACATTTTGGACGACATACTAACCAATGACTTTTTTGTCACATTTTGGACGACATACTAACCTATGACTTTTTTGTCACATTTTGGACGACATACTAAAGTATGACATTTTTGTCTCATTTTGAACCACATACTATACTATGACATTTTTGTCACATTTTGGACGACATATTATACTATGACTTTTTGAGTGATTTCGGACGACATACTAAACTATGACATTTTTGTCTCATTTTGAACCACATACTATACTATGACATTTTTGTCACATTTTAGACGACATACTAACCTATGACTTTTTTGTCACATTTTGGACGACATACTAAACTATGACATTTTTGTCTCATTTTGGACGACATATTATACAATGACTTTTTGAGTGATTTCGGACGACATACTAAACTATGAAATTTTGTCTCATTTTGAACCACATACTATACTATGACATTTTTGTCACATTTTGGACGACATATTACACTATGACTTTTTGAGTGATTTCGGACGACATACTAAACTATGACATTTTTGTCTCATTTTGAACCACATACTATACTATGACATTTTTGTCACATTTTGGACGACATACTAACCTATGACTTTTTTGCCACATTTTGGATGACACACTAAAGTAAGACTCTTTTGTTACATTTTGGACGACATACTAACCTATGACTTTTTTGTCACATTTTGGACGACATACTAACCTATGACTTTTTTGTCACATTTTGAATGACATACTAAAGTATGACTTTTTTGTCACATTTTGGACGACATACTAACCAATGACTTTTTTGTCACATTTTGGACGACATACTAACCTATGACTTTTTTGTCACATTTTGGACGACATACTAAAGTATGACATTTTTGTCTCATTTTGAACGACATACTATACTATGACATTTTTGTCACATTTTGGACGACATATTATACTATGACTTTTTGAGGGATTTCGGACGACATTCTAAACTATGACATTTTTGTCTCATTTTGAACCACATACTATACTATGACATTTTTGTCTCATTTTGAACCACATACTATACTATGACATTTTTGTCACATTTTGGACGACATACTAACCTATGAGTTTTTTGCCACATTTTGCATGACATACTAAAGTATGACTTTTTTGTTACATTTAGGACGACGTACTAACCAATGACTTTTTGTCACATTTTGGATGACATACTAAAGTATGACTTTTTTGTCACATTTTGGACGACATACTATACTATGAGTTTTTTGCCACATTTTGCATGACATACTAAAGTATGACTTTTTTGTTACATTTAGGACGACGTACTAACCAATGACTTTTTGTCACATTTTGGATGACATACTGAAGTATGACTTTTTTGTCACATTTTGGACGACATACTATACTATGACATTTTTGTCACATTTTGGACGACATACTAACCTATGACTTTTTTGTCACATTTTGGACGACATACTAAACTATGACATTTTTGTATCATTTTGGACGACATATTATACTATGACTTTTTGAGTGATTTCGGACGACATACTAAACTATGACATTTTTGTCTCATTTTGAACCACGTACTATACTATGACATTTTTGTCACATTTTGGACGACATATTATACTATGACTTTTTGAGTGATTTCGGACGACATACTAAACTATGACATTTTTGTCTCATTTTGAACCACATACTATACTATGACATTTTTGTCACATTTTGGACGACATACTAACCTATGACTTTTTTGCCACATTTTGGATGACACACTAAAGTAATACTCTTTTGTTACATTTTGGACGACATACTAACCTATGACTTTTTTGTCACATTTTGGACGACATACTAACCTATGACTTTTTTGTCACATTTTGAATGACATACTAAAGTATGACTTTTTTGTCACATTTTGGACGACATACTAACCAATGACTTTTTTGTCACATTTTGGACGACATACTAACCTATGACTTTTTTGTCACATTTTGGACGACATACTAACCTATGACTTTTTTGTCACATTATGGACGACATACTAACCTATGACTTTTTTGTCACATTTTGGACGACATACTAACCTATGACTTTTTTGCCACATTTTGGATGACATACTAAAGTATGACTTTTTTGTCACATTTTGGACGACATACTAACCAATGACTTTTTTGTCACATTTTGGACGACATACTAACCTATGACTTTTTTGTCACATTTTGGACGACATACTAAAGTATGACATTTTTGTCTCATTTTGAACGACATACTATACTATGACATTTTTGTCACATTTTGGACGACATACTAACCAATGACTTTTTTGTCACATTTTGGACGACATACTAAACTATGACATTTTTGTCTCATTTTGAACCACATACTATACTATGACATTTTTGTCACATTTTGGACGACATACTAACCTATGACTTTTTTGTCACATTTTGGACGACATACTAACCTATGAGTTTTTTGCCACATTTTGCATGACATACTAAAGTATGACTTTTTTGTTACATTTAGGACGACGTACTAACCAATGACTTTTTGTCACATTTTGGATGACATACTAAAGTATGACTTTTTTGTCACATTTTGGACGACATACTATACTATGACATTTTTGTCACATTTTGGACGACATACTAACCTATGACTTTTTTGTCACATTTTGGACGACATACTAAACTATGACATTTTTGTCTCATTTTGGACGACATATTATACTATGACTTTTTGAGTGATTTCGGACGACATACTAAACTATGACATTTTTGTCTCATTTTGAACCACGTACTATACTATGACATTTTTGTCACATTTTGGACGACATATTATACTATGACTTTTTGAGTGATTTCGGACGACATACTAAACTATGACATTTTTGTCTCATTTTGAACCACATACTATACTATGACATTTTTGTCACATTTTGGACGACATACTAACCTATGACTTTTTTGCCACATTTTGGATGACACACTAAAGTAAGACTCTTTTGTTACATTTTGGACGACATACTAACCTATGACTTTTTTGTCACATTTTGAATGACATACTAAACTATGACTTTTTTGTCACATTTTGGACGACATACTAAACTATGACATTTTTGTCTCATTTTTGAACCACATACTATACTATGACATTTTTGTCACATATTGGACGACATACTAACCTATGACTTTTTTGTCACATTTTGGACGACATACTAAACTATGACATTTTTGTCTCATTTTGGACGACATATTATACTATGACTTTTTGAGTGATTTCGGACGACATACTAAACTATGACATTTTTGTCTCATTTTGAACCACATACTATACTATGACATTTTTGTCACATTTTGGACGACATATTATACTATGACTTTTTGAGTGATTTCGGACGACATATTAAACTATGACATTTTTGTCTCATTTTGAACCACATACTATACTATGACATTTTTGTCACATTTTGGACGACATACTAACCAATGACTTTTTTGTCACATTTTGCACGACATATTAAACTATGACATTTTTGTCTCTTTTTTCAACCACATACTATACTATGACATTTTTGTCACATTTTGGACGACATACTAACCTATGACTTTTTTGTCACATTTTGGACGACATACTAACCTATGAGTTTTTTGCCACATTTTGCATGACATACTAAAGTATGACTTTTTTGTCACATTTTGGACGACATACTATACTATGAGTTTTTTGCCACATTTTGCATGACATACTAACCTATGACTTTTTTGTCACATTTTGGACGACATACTAAACTATGACATTTTTGTCTCATTTTGGACGACATATTATACTATGACTTTTTGAGTGATTTCGGACGACATACTAAACTATGACATTTTTGTCTCATTTTGAACCACATACTATACTATGACATTTTTGTCACATTTTGGACGACATATTATACTATGACTTTTTGAGTGATTTCGGACGACATACTAAACTATGACATTTTTGTCTCATTTTGAACCACATACTATACTATGACATTTTTGTCACATTTTGGACGACATACTAACCAATGACTTTTTTGTCACATTTTGCACGACATATTAAACTATGACATTTTTGTCTCATTTTGAACCACATACTATACTATGACATTTTTGTCACATTTTGGACGACATATTATACTATGACTTTTTGAGGGATTTCGGACGACATTCTAAACTATTACATTTTTGTCTCATTTTGAACCACATACTATACTACGACTTTTTTGTCACATTTTGGACGACCTACTAACCTATGACTTTTTTGTCACATTTTCGACGACATACTAACCTATGACTTTTTTGTCACATTTTGGACGACATACTAAAGTATGACTTTTTTGTCACATTTTGGATGACATACTAAAGTATGACTTTTTTGTCACATTTTGGACGACATACTATACTATGACATTTTTGTCACATTTTGGACGACATACTAACCTATGACTTTTTTGTCACATTTTGGACGACATACTAAACTATGACATTTTTGTCTCATTTTGGACGACATATTATACTATGACTTTTTGAGTGATTTCGGACGACATACTAAACTATGACATTTTTGTCTCATTTTGAACCACGTACTATACTATGACATTTTTGTCACATTTTGGACGACATATTATACTATGACTTTTTGAGTGATTTCGGACGACATATTAAACTATGACATTTTTGTCTCATTTTGAACCACATACTATACTATGACATTTTTGTCACATTTTGGACGACATACTAACCTATGACTTTTTTGCCACATTTTGGATGACACACTAAAGTAAGACTCTTTTGTTACATTTTGGACGACATACTAACCTATGACTTTTTTGTCACATTTTGGACGACATACTAACATATGACTTTTTTGTCACATTTTGAATGACATACTAAAGTATGACTTTTTTGTCACATTTTGGACGACATACTAACCAATGACTTTTTTGTCACATTTTGGACGACATACTAACCTATGACTTTTTTGTCACATTTTGAATGACATACTAAACTATGACTTTTTTGTCACATTTTGGACGACATACTAAACTATGACATTTTTGTCTCATTTTTGAACCACATACTATACTATGACATTTTTGTCACATATTGGACGACATACTAACCTATGACTTTTTTGTCACATTTTGGACGACATACTAAACTATGACATTTTTGTCTCATTTTGGACGACATATTATACTATGACTTTTTGAGTGATTTCGGACGACATACTAAACTATGACATTTTTGTCTCATTTTGAACCACATACTATACTATGACATTTTTGTCACATTTTGGACGGCATATTATACTATGACTTTTTGAGTGATTTCGGACGACATACTAAACTATGACATTTTTGTCTCATTTTGAACCACATACTATACTATGACATTTTTGTCACATTTTGGACGACATACTAACCAATGACTTTTTTGTCACATTTTGCACGACATATTAAAGTATGACATTTTTGTCTCATTTTGAACGACATACTAACCTATGACTTTTTTGTCACATTTTGGACGACATACTAACCTATGACTTTTTTGTCACATTTTGGACGACATACTAACCTATGACTTTTTTGCCACATTTTGGATGACATACTAAAGTATGACTCTTTTGTTACATTTTTAACGACATACTAACCTATGACTTTTTTGCCACATTTTGGATGACACACTAAAGTATGACTCTTTTGTTACATTTTGGACGACATACTAACCTATGACTTTTTTGTCACATTTTGGACAACATATCAACCAATGACTTTTTTGTCACATTTTGGACGACATAGTAAAGTATGACATTTTTGTCACATTTTGGACGACATACTAACCTATGACTTTTTTGTCACATTTTCGACGACATACTAACCTATGACTTTTTTGTCACATTTTGGACGACATACTAAAGTATGACTTTTTTGCCACATTTTGGATGACATACTAAAGTATGACTTTTTTGTCACATTTTGGACGACATATCAACCAATGACTTTTTTGTCACATTTTGGACGACATACTAAAGTATGACTTTTTTGTCACATTTTGGACGACATACTAAGCTATGACATTTTTGTCTCATTTTGGACGACATACTAACCTATGACTTTTTTGTCACATTTTGGACGACATACTAACCAATGACTTTTTTGTCACATTTTGGACGACATAGTAAAGTATGACATTTTTGTCACATTTTGGACGACATACTAACCTATGACTTTTTTGTCACATTTTCGACGACATACTAACCTATGACTTTTTTGTCACATTTTGGACGACATACTAAAGTATGACTTTTTTGTCACATTTTGGACGACATACTAACCAATGACTTTTTTGTCACATTTTGGACGACATACTAAAGTATGACTTTTTTGTCACATTTTGGACGACATACTAAGCTATGACATTTTTGTCTCATTTTGAATGACATACTAAAGTATGACTTTTTTGTCACATTTTGGACGACATACTAACCAATGACTTTTTTGTCACATTTTGGATGACATACTAAAGTATGACTTTTTTGTCACATTTTGGACGACATACTATACTATGACTTTTTTGAGTGATTTTGGACGACATACTATACTCTGACATTTTTGTCTAATTTTGGACGACATGCTATACTATGACTTTTTTGCAACATTTTGGACGACATACTATACTATGACTTTTTTGAGTGATTTTGGATGACATGCTATACTATGACATTTTTGACTGATTTTTGGACGACATACTATACTATGACTTTTTTGAGTGATTTTGGACGACATACTAAACTATGACTTTTTTGTCACATTTTGGACGACATACTAACCTATGACTTTTTGAGTGATTTTGGACGACATTCTAACCTATTACTTTTTTGTCATATTTTGGACGACATACTATACCATGACTTTTTGAGTGATTTTGGACGACATACTATACTATGACTTTTTTGTCACATTTTCGACGACATACTAACCTATGACTTTTTTGTCACATTTTCGACGACATACTAACCTATGACTTTCTTGAGTGTTTTTGGACGACATGCAATACTATGACATTTTTGACTGATTTTGGACGACATGCTATACTATGACTTCTTTGGGTGATTTTGGACGACATGCTATACTATGACTTTTTTGAGTGATTTTAGACTACATACTATACTATGACTTTTTTGAGTGATTTTGGACGGCATACTAAACTATGACTTTTTTGTCACATTTTGGACGACATGCTATACTATGTCTTTTTTGTCACATTTTCGACGACATACTAACCTATGACTTCCTTGAGTGATTTTGGAAGACATGCTATACTATGACATTTTTGACTGATTTTGGACGACATACTAAACTATGACTTTTTTCGTTTCATTTCGGTTAAGGGCCCCATCGAAATTACCTTTTTTTTCTCCTGCCATGCTGTAATGTAGCGACACACAACTGATAATCTCAAATAATGCTTAGTAAGGAATATCATTTCATTGACATATTAATAATGACAAACTTTCACAATTGTTTTAGTGTAAATACACACTTTTACTTACTTTTATTCACATGAAAGTAAAGTTACAACAGTTCATACTACAGTAGTTAGATGGAGGCAACTGGACTTTGTGTATCGTGTATTATTAAGTGTGTAAGGTGGCAGACAAAGGTGGTTTACTCTGCAAATGTTGGATTGTGAGGTGAGCTGCTACCAGGGGATTCGGTTGCCCTCGTAGTCCACAAGCATCCCACTGTCTTTGTTGCAGAGTATTGACATCACAGTGAGCATGCTCTGTATGCTTTCCTGGGTGGTCATTGGAGCCTGAGGACACGAGTAAGAGGAGTCAGTTAACTCATGTTTACATAAAACGATGTGAAGGAGATTGCAAATACAGAAGCATCATAGTGGAGGAATTGTGGAACTTATTGATTCATTTTAGCAGCATTGACACGTTAGAGGAGGAAAGGCTGTGTAGAGCAGAAAACGGTCCTATAATCAGAACGTTGTCTCCTCTAGACCGAGATACTGAACTGAATCGTGTTCCTGACATTTGCACCATGACACAAAATCAGTCACACTATAGTCAAACTATTCCATACATTTTTTGTCTTTGTCTTTTGTCAACTTTGCTCAGAATTTTGTTGCCAGACTTTAAACCAACACTAGAAGAAGAGAGCATACAGACATTTACTGGCATAAAAATCTCTTAATAATGCACCCAAACTGCCAAACTGTGGAACACCATGTCCAGCTACATCAGGCATGGAAGCTTTGTTGATACTAAAAAAAAAACATATTTAATCTGACAAAATTACAGTGGAATTTGCCTTTTTGATATGATGTTTTCTTTTCACTCTTTTCCCTGCATTTTTTAAACATGCTGGGGAAAAGAAAATTAAATACAGAATAAAAACTATTTTCAAATAGTTCGTTATAGTTGTTAGCTTTTCAAAATGTAGTTTTGTTCGGCATTTTATGTTTAAAAGGTGCTTATATGAATGATTTTTCCTCTCTCCCCATGTCAGCTGGAATTATCTCCACCTCCAGCTGGTGGTTAGCATGATTGGTCTTTTTAACTTCTATTTACAGTATTACTTACTTTTTTTGTTTGTTTGTTTTACTTACTATTACTGCCTTTTACTCTTTCCTTTTTATTTATTTAAAAATAATTTTAATATGCTTTTATAGTGGTTTAAGGTCTTGTTTTTTTAGTGTAATCACTGTTATGTCATCTGTAAATTGGTGAACAAAAGACAATTTTCCACCTTGGTGTACAATAAAGATTAATTCTATTCTATTCTATTCTATTCTACCACACAGTAAGGAAGTCACTGGTATTAATCCCAGTGTGACTGAGGGAGTTTGGAAATGAGCCACATGCAAAGCAGCCATTGTCACAGTAACATCACATGTGTAAATGGCTGACATGAACTGATCACAGCCATCATTAGTGTGATCAGTAACACTGTGATGGACTGGAACAGTCAGAAACATCAGTTTCCAGTTAGAAAACATTGTCTGATGATGAAATAAAGTTGCAAACACTCAGTTCATATATCACAGACTGAAACTGGCATAGGTTTTGTTAAGTGAGGGGGTTTTTTTTGTCTTATCTCCATCCCCTCACCTGTTCTCCTCCCATGTCAGTGAGCACCCAGCCAGGGTGGATCGCTGTCACCAGGATGTTGCGGCTCTTGAAGTCCTCAGCTTGACAGCGAGTCAGCATGTTCAGCGCCGCCTGGTGACCAAACACAGGCACAACGGAAAACTCAACATGTGATTTCTGACATTTATATGAGGTAAGTGCTTCCTGAGGCCACTCGTAAAACACTGGATTGGAGGCAGATGCTCTTTGTTACTGTCGATCACAGTCAGTCCCAGAGACTTTTACTGGAGATTTATATCTGTAGTAGATTAGACCTCTAAATAGTGGCTGATTTACCTCTTCAGAACAATCATACATGCTACAGAAATGGTAGTAAAACAGTCACTCTTGTCACAGTTTATGTTGGGTCAGAGTGGTTTGTCATGTTTAAACGTCCCATAAGGAAAGTTTGGGGAACACAGAATTAGAATATATCCATGTTAAGAACTGTATTTTAACATATTGATCTCCAGGAGTGATTTATCTCATGTTTCTGCAAACGACGGAAAACTTTACATTTGTACGTTCTCTACAGAAAAGAAGTGTCGTAAAAGTGTGGATGTTCTCGGTTTCAGACAGTCTGCAGTCTCACTGTGAGATGTCACTAATTTACATTTGACCTTTAACACTAGTGTCCTTTGTGTGTTCATGTTCAGGTGAAAGATGACAATGCACACATGATGGAATCACTCATCCACTGAAGCTCAGATTATAATCCTCAAATTGACAACAAACTAAAAATGAAGGGTTTGAATGAGATGAATGTATGTGAATAATAGATCATACTGTAATTGTCAGGTCAACTGTACCTTGCTGGTCCTGTAAGAGTACACCGGTGCAAAAGCGAAGCTCTCCGGACATTTCTCCATGGACGAGAAGATGGTGGAGATGTTAATGATGGCTGACCTCTTGCAGGACATTTTATCACCTGAAACCGAGAGAGAGGGAGAGAGAGATTTGCATTTTTTTTTAGTATATTTTAAAGGTAAATCAGGTTTTCTAACCTCTTGACTCTAGCCTTTTATTTTATTCCACCCTGTATATTTTACTGTTTTGTTTGCATCTTTTGTTTTATCTCAAAGTTAAAACAGGTTGTTTTTTTTACTTTTTGATTTTAGCCTTTTCCTTTTCATTCCACCCTGTGTTGTGTTTGCATCTCTTTTCTTTTTTAGATCCTTTTATGTGAAGCGCTTTGAGCTGCAATCCTTGTATAAAAGGTGCTATACAAATACAGTTTATTATTATAATAAATAGACCTGGGTGTGTACACACTCCTTTCTTCCTTGTCTGCTCTGTTTTACAATAGATATGATGTAGAAAAGTACAGTACTTCCAAAAAAACATACTTAAGTAAAAGTAAAATTACACATTTTAAAAATGGCTTCAAAATGAAAAGTACAAGTATACAAAAAACCTACTCAGTTACAGTAAGACAAGTAAATGTAAGTCATTACTTTCATAGTTTTGATTTTGTTTGAAACTCAAAAAAGTGAGTCCTTTTGAGTATTTCCTGTTGTTAACTTGGCTTTTCATTCTCTCTCAAATCTGATCATCCTTTGAAACGTCAACTTATCCTCCTGTTTTTACGCTTCTCATATTCTTCACATGAAATAAAAATTTACCCTCCGATGAGCCTTTCTCTGCTGCTTTCTGGAGGAGCGGCAGAAACATCTGAGGAGAGAGGTGAGAGTTGTTGTTAGTCATAGCATTTTTAACGTTTGGTTATGCTTTTTATCAGACTGTGATTTTAATGCATCAAACTGTTTTTTTTTGTAAGCAAAGCTCATCTTTATTTTTCATTTCAGGTTGAAGCACAGGGGGCTGCATTAAGCTTGAGACCAACAACTGATCAGTAAAAATGTGCAAGCCATGTAAAATGTACCTTTAAGTAATTATAGAGGAGGAAGTAATTCAAATAATTCAACATTTTTACCACTTCAAAGCACTTTGTAATGTAGATTTTGTGCACGTATTTTGAATAAATTCCTTTTTTATCTGTTCATGTCTTGTTACTTTCTTTAACCTCTCTTTTAAAATAAAAAGTCCTGTGTATAACAGAAAGAAAAAAATCCCACCTTAGCGAGGAGAAACGGTCCAGTCACGTTGGTCTCGTACACGTCCATCATGTCCTTTTTCCCAGTGTCAGCTAATGTCGCATGCTGGGGAGGTTTATTGATCGCAGCATTGTTGATGAGGAGGTTCAAACCAGCATCGCCGATACGCTCACTCACAGTCTTGACGGCAGCTGACATACTGTCCTCGTCGGATGCGTCTGCAAGTGGACATGCAACAGAAAATATTCATGTGATGTGAAAAGGTGATTTCTATTCACCAAATAAAATCAGAACAATTCAAATCTGTAAAATATCTGAAATGTGTGAAATAATGTGGGGAAAAATGAGGGTTGTGGCAAAATGATTTTGGTAACTAAAAGGTCAACAAGTCAGTGGCATCAAATCTTACAGACATTAAATACTCAGATTGCGCTCAGCTGCTGGTGTGGCGACATATTACATGATTACATCTGCCAAGAATGTTGACCACATTAAACCGATTTTGATGACAAGAATGCTTGGATTGTGGTGGCGTGACAGCAGAGAGCCAACAGGAGGAGAAAGCAGCAAAAACAAAAACGCCACGGCCTCCCCTCCTGTAATCATTGCCAGCACCGACATCAGCGCAGCTGTGTCTCAACAACTATGCAACAGGTAACTTTAGGAGAATTTGATGTTTGTTCATTATTGCCGCTCGTTTCACTCTCATGGTGCTCTACTTCATATAACCGCTTGACTATATCAAGTAGAATGCATTAAACAGCTCCTCCGCTTTGGCTCACACACTGTTTTCACCTCTCGGACCAAGCGCTGTCCATGGTTCTGATCACGTTGCCTTTGACCTCTCATTTCTCCTCTTACAAAACAATAGCCAGAGTAAAAATCCACATTGTTGATTGATGTGTACAGTGTGTGTGTGTGTGTGTGTGTGTGTGTGTGGTGGGAGGTGCTGTGCTTCAGTATTAGTAACTAGCAGCGTGTCCTTAGGGTGACCAGATCCCAACACAGTAACTGAGGGACAAAGAGAATGTTTTACTGTATTAACTTGTTTTATCTCTTCTGTGCAGCTCTGTAGTCGGGAAAACTATGTTTTAAATGAGTTTTATAAATAAAAGAATGACTTAGGTACTTACTAACTTACTAGAAAAACACACTCAATTTCAGTCCATGTTCATATCCACAGGGGAAATCTGTACTGGTTTGACTGGACTTGCCTTTTCCTCCTCATAAAGAGCACAAGTGCACGCCACCTTAACTCCATGCCTCGCCCTCGTTCATTCAGCCGTTCACCTGTCGCCTTGCCTCATCCCTCACGTGGTAACATTCCGGCAGTTTTCTTTTGTTAGACTCTAGTGGTTTGACCATATTGTTTTCCCTTTAGCCTTCTCAGTCTTGTCTTGTACATCTGCTGATCCTGTTTGCTGATTGTGTACCTGTTTTTCATTCTGCTTTTAACCCCACCTTCTTCTTCCTCAATGAAGGCTAACGTGCATGTGGAACTGCATGATACAGAAGACTGTGACAGGGATTTTATATGTATATATATATACATATATATATATGAATATATAAATGTGTTCTTTTAATTTAGCCGGGTGGTATGTTTGTATAATAGCAACATGTTTACCTAGTTTGATTATAGTGATCTTTCCAGGATATTGAGTGACGAGCTGCCTCAGGGCCTGGAAGGAACGGAGAGAGAAGGAATGAGAAGAGGATGCACAGAGACGATAGAAATACACTCAATTCTGTATGAAATTGTTGATATTTTTGTGCACATTATATTTACTATACTTGACATGACTGTAATGGATCAAAATTTTGATATACAATTATTTTTAACCTCACACACACACACACAGATTATGACTGTGACATTAAAGCTCGGACACGTCCTCGAGTGCATGGGTTCAGAGTCCATGTAAAAACAGTTAACCAGCTCACTTTCATACATAGTGTGTGTGCATGTGTGCATGTGTGTGTGGGTGTTGGCAGTACGTATGAAACAGGTAATGACAGTCTGTAAATATAAATGTGTCTCACCTCAGCTCCGGTGCCCTCAGGCTCTCTGCAGCAGGCGTAGATGTGACATGTCGGTCCTGTCTTCTCGGCCAGTTGTTTGACCAGCTCCAAACCGATGCCTCTGTTGGTGCCAGTCACAAAAATGTTGCCGTCCAGTTTCACCGACATGTTTGCAGGTCTCTTTGAAAACCCCCCTAGATGCTGTGTGACTGCCAACCTGTGTGAGAGTGCACTGTTGCTGCAAGGCAGCTTCTGTGTGTGTTTTATATACAGTAGGTGGCTACTTTTCAAGAGGGCGGGACCTTGTAACCAATTGCACATATTATACTACTGGACCTTTATCTTACTCTACAACACGGTCAGTGTTTAATAGGGGCAGACAGGGATTTAAGAAAGCCCTTTGTCATTGTGTCAGCAAACACCTTCGGTACACTTTTGATAGTTTCACAATTAGACAAAGATGTGGGTGGTTCACCACACCTGCACAAATATTAAGGTGACTTGACAAATGGAAGAGAGGTCAGCCACTCCCTGTGTTGAGGACCACTGTTGTTGGCTTGAATGTATTCATTAACCTATAGAATTGTCTCTGCCTCTTTTTGTTTTCCTAAAAAAAAATGTGTCATTTTAAAAACTGCATACACGGGCTGGCATTACACCATTGCTCAAACAACAAATCAAATGGTGAGTCATGTTTGGGCCGTTTATTCCTTCCTTTTGGGAGAACAATAGTTGTTACACTACTGGAGAATTATGTCTTTGAAATGACTCGGCACAAATGTGTTGGTTAAATGGCATCAAAGTTCATAATTGGTCTAAAATGACTGCGTCGGACTGATATCTGGTATTGGTAGATGTGTGAAAACGTGATATCGGCTGAGCAGAAAGTATGAAGATTTGTAGAACTTAAATAGTATTAAATACTAGGAATAAAAGTTGAAATGAAATCAAATGAATAAAGATGGTCAACAGTAAAACCAATAAATACACACTTTAAAGGGGTAAAAGAGTCCACTACTCTGTATGTTACAGTGACTGGAAGTAAAACAGCAGTCAAAAAACGCAGCGTCAGAATGACATGGGGGGAAAATAACCTTGACAAACCTTTAATCATTGTACTCAACTGACTGCCCTCTAGTGGTGACAACTGTGCACTACACTGTATCACAGAAGAACAGTGGTTTCAGCTGCACAGTTAATTACACTCTCAGTGCTGGTTATCCAAGTCACTTGGTCAAAATCTTTGTAACATAAATGAAAATTAGATAATTAATTAATTTTGTGTGGACTCCATGGACATGAAGACTGGCCCCAACTTGCTATTTCTGCTTGATTCTTTTTTTAGAATTCAGTTTTCCCTGTGGCCCCTAATCTCCCACGACAATACTTTTTAATTACACAAAATCAGAGAGGGTCCTTGAAGTCATAGCAACACGACGATGAGAGTGGAGGTGACCGTTTGAGCACGACAAGGACCTAAAGCTGGAGTGTCTTCAGGACAAGCCTGTGACTGTCCTTGAAGGGTTCACACAAAGCCTCACACTTACACTTGGCCCCGTACAAACAGCTGAAGATGAAGAGCTGAAGACGGCAGGTCACAGACCGAACAAAGGCTGGAGAAGATGTGCCCGACAGAGAGGGATCAAGAGCCAAAAAGCTTGAAGAAGAGACTTAACCAAGACGACTAGAAGCTTTTAGTGTAGACTGCTAAAAATTTAGTTTTCCATTTACAACCCATGAAGTGCAGAAATGACCTTAGGCAGGAAACGTCCAGTAAAAAGCTGTGTTTTTGAGAAGAAAACTCGAAATAAATTGATACTTACTGAAGTGCTTCTGGTGCAGGTGAGAGACTTTAACTTACCGGGTCCTTAACTCTGGTATTATTGCGGTCTCCTGCACAGAACACAGAATATTTAAGGCAGTTCTCAATGAAAGATACGTATACTAAACGCTATAGATGAAAATCATTTTATTTGGCTGAAACTGAAGATAAAATAATTCACCTTAATTCAGAACAGCCTGGTATACCTTGGGCACATGGTGACAGAAGACGGAAGTTGAAATTAAAAGAGGAATTGGAATTGCAAGAGTGCAGCTACATCCATCTTCTACCGCTTGATCCTACACAGGAGAGCCGCGAGGGGGCACTGGTGACAATTCCAGCTGACATTATAATGTCGCCAGTTCATAAAGGAATATAATTACATATTAATAATGACAAAGTTCACAGTAATTTAAGGTGTGAGTCAATGCGCCATAAAGTTTTCTTTTCCCCCCTCCATGTGATAAACAGTTAATACATAACAATTTATGTAAGCTAAATATTATATACATGAAACAGGTTATCAGAAAACTAAACCGTTATATAAACTCTTGGATAAAAAATAGCTTTAGTGCATTTATTAACTTTCTGAGAGTAAATGTGTGTAAATTTTAGTCATGTATAATCAAATAGTGATTGGCAAAGTTGCATCTATGATAGGCCGGTGAAGAGAAGGTCGCTACAGAAACACCAAGAACAAACGCGACACGTGTTTTATCAGACAGTCGTCCTTTAATTCATCTTTATATTCCGTCCTAAAGCAGACATACCGTAAAAGCACCCATATAGAGCTTCATCTGATACACATCACTAGTGTCATGGAAAACACCATTATAAAAACCCTAAAAAAAAGTTCATAGCACTATGTAGGTACGACAACTTAGTCGTACTGTTAATAGAGTAGCAGATTCTAGACAGACGTCCCCCGCTTTGAGTACAACTCGTAGTCGTCGACTTCGTGTACAAGTCAAATGATCTGAAACAATAAATATCAGAATCTAAATAAACACCTGAGGTCTTTTTTTTTTTCGCCCCCTTTTCATCGGGGACAACAGAAAGACTTGCTGTACGTGTGGCTGGAAGAAGAAGAAAAAAAAAGTTCAAGTTCTTCTCGTTCTATCAGACGCTTCTAACATTACACAGTGGACTGAGGCGACCAGAGACGACATCCACGAGAGTCACAATCACCTCCCGACAACATCTGACGGGGTGTTCGTTTGACCTTCACGCCGCTCCCACTCGTGGCCTCCACCGTGGTTCACGCTGGTCACACAATATTGAGTCCAGTTACTCGTGAGTGTTCAACACACAAACCACATGATGTGAAAACACAGCCATGTCTGTGTCAAAGAAGCACTTCATCACATCAACCTGCTCCTCCACCTCCTCCACTCCCATCTAAGTCAGATGTTTACGTCGCGGACATCTGTGGGTGTAGTTGAGAGGTCCTGCCCCTCGCCAATGTTCTTAGTTTCCATAGTAACGCCAATGTGTTGCTGTTGTGCCTGTCTGAGGCTGGTCTCCAGCAGGGACTCGATTTGTTCCTGACACGCTCGGAGACAGTCCTGGAGAGAAGACAAGTTCAGGTCAGTGTATGAACGGCGACGCGTGTGAACGTGACGTGTTCGCTCTCTCTGGCACCTACCGGGTCACTCCTGATGATCTGTGCAAGCTGCTCGGTCAGTTTCTGCGACTTCAGGGAACTTCCCACCAGTTTTATTTGGAGGCCCTCCACTGCTGCCACCATGCTGCCTGCTGCCACCATGGACGGAGGACTGGCGATGAATTTGTTGTCTGTGAAACATCGATGACAGCAACATTTTAATATCAGCGCACTTTCACATTCAGAATTCAACTCTCTTCAGACTTCACATCAGGAAAAACTGATTTTAGCCACTTTTTAAAAAGGTTCCTCCAATAATGATCGTACACCCTCCTTAGAATATGTTCGCCACTTGATCTTCCTGTTTTGACAGCAACTAAAGTCAATTAAGAATATTTGTGATTTTACATCGTGGAACGCAAGAATTGCTCTTTCACGAAGTTGATTTGTGGGTACGGTAAAAGAGTTGAAACAAAAGGTGAAAAAGACGATTGATGAAAGCCTGAATTCACTGCAACACATTGGTGCTTAGTTTGTATAGTTTGCCGTATTCATTTTAACTGTAAAATCTTTACTTTTCCTCAACAAAAGTGCTTTGGTCTTCAGATCTTTTTGCTGTGAACGTGACACCCCCACACCGAAAAGCACCTTATTCGACATTTTTCAAATTTCAGTATAAAACAGTATCAGTCCTTTCCTACTCTCTTTCTTTATGTGTGTTATTGTGTGACTTTGTTGTTTGAAATCCTTCGTGCAGATTTACTTAAGTGACACAAAATCAACAAAGTGAGGCAACAACAGACCAGCAGCTCTCATGTCCTGGGAGCTGAAATTGTTTGTTTTATAGTTTACTAAATCCACACAAACTTAATTTTCCAGTTGTTGGGTTGTCGAGACAAACAGTGAGATGACGCAAAATAAAATCCTTTTTTCCTGATGCCGAGGCAGACGGCTGATGTAAGACAATCAATATGCAATTTCCTCATACAACCTTGTCTTAACAATCACGAGGTGAACAGGAGAAATAAGGCACTTGTGTTATGTTATGTTCTGTCACATAAAATGTTTTTAAGACGCCCGTTTTCTTAACCTGTGAAGTCATGAGATCAACTGAATGTTCAGTGCATATCCCTTCAGTTTAACACAGAAAGAGACACTTTTCGTGTGAATTCTGTCTAAAATGAACTCTAATCATGAAATCACTCAATCTTCCTTGTAAATTTGCCTCATGGCATTGTTCTTGTGAAGAGAGCTTGTAAAGGTGTGTCGGAAAAGGAAACATCGAGCCAAACATACCTGTGGCACACAGTGCCACGAAGGTCTGAGCATGTTTCCTGAGAATGGGCCGGCTCTCTTGCCTGACTGGCAGCTGAAACAGGAAGTGGTCGATGAAATCGAGCGGAGTCACCGACGCCAGGTCCCATTTGAGTTTGTTCAAAACCAGCAGCTCCATTTGCTGTGAGTGGATGAAGACAGAAGCACTTTCATGAGAAAAGATTGTGTGGGGAAGTCGATTGTGGGGTTAAGTTTCATGAAAACATGAGGGATTCTCGTCTGAGGCCTGAGAACCACGTTATACTTTTATAGCACATAGTTAATAAACACTGGGTGCCTTACAGTTCGATTAAGATACAGGGAGCTGTGATTCCATGATAAAACAGTAATAGGTGCATCTTTAAGAGTGCATTTTTACTTGAAAACAGTGTATTTAATGAACCATAATTAAATGATCAGATGCATTTTATCAACACCCAGGAAAAATACAGTAATTCTGAAGAAATAAAGACAACAAACATCAGTGAAAGCATTTCACAGAGACTTAATTCAGTCTGTAGTGGTAGTGGGCTGGTTTTGCATGCTTTGTGTGGACACTCATAGACATAATGCCCTAACCTTAACCATCACAACTAAATGCCTAACCCCAAAACCAGGTCTTAATTCTCAAAAAGCCTGTTAAAGATGTGGACCAGCCAAAATGTCCTCACAAAGATAGGTTTGTTTGACAATTGGTTCACATGCACACACACACACACACACAGGGCAATATGTATCACTCTGCTGGTTCTGTGTTGTTTTTAATGACTATAATTAATATGTATTTAATTGTAGACTATGCTAACGCATCAGCACAAACAACCACAGGGCAATTCGTTTTTTTTATTTCTCATAAGGCACATTATCTGTTATGATCATGTTATTACAATATCATAGAAATAAACCATTCACACAATCTCAACAATCACTGACAGTGTGTGACTATCTACACCGACCAGGTGAACTGAGGAGTAAAAAAGAGAAGTGTTGGCCAGGGGAATTTCTGTGTTGGGGCAACAGAACAAGACCTGGCTGTTTATGACCTACCAAGAGCTGAGCAGGTGTGATAGAGTTGTCTGTGTAGATGCAGAGTTTCTCTGCAGTGAGAGGGATTGTCTCCTTCAGTTTGGATGCCAGGAACATACAAGCAGCTCCCAGTAACTGCAGGTGATTCTTCTTTGTGGGTTCCACGGACAGGAAGCGGTCCATGTAGTTCATAGCCAGAGGGAAGACTTCCTCCTCACACCTTTGCTCCTCACACACCTGCAAAGACAAACCGACAATACTGTCTTTAAACACTGTGTCTTTATCAGAGTCATAAATAAGTCGGTTTCTTTGTGTCACACCAGGCCAACAACTTCCACTTTGTTACTACACACTGGTCTGTGCCTGCCTGACTACCTACCCAACGCAGGACACTATGACATGATGCTCCATGTACGTGACAAACACCTCGCCAGAAATCTAACTATGTGTCATAGAAATGCAGATTGCAAAAGTTGTGATTGGTCTGCTGCTTGTTGGTGTCATATTTCTTCTGACACACATCCAGATGCCTGTCTGAATCCAGTTCAACAAAAGCAGGGCTCAACCTCAGGAAAGACTGAACTTAAGCACTGCAATATGTTTTTATATGTGTACACTCTGTCGTTTCCCCATTGCAAAGAAACAGAAGCACATTGACACAAGACACTGGAGAAATAATTACACATTAATGTCAGTGCATTAACACAGTATCATAAGGGGAGGAGAGAGCAGCCAGAATATAGGTATGAGTGTTAATTGTTGTGCAGTTACTACATTTTTTATGCTGTTTGCATTTTTGACCATTAATATTCAACTTTTTACACTGCATCTAATAAATAGGAATTTAACCATAAAAATGGCACACTAATAACTGGCCAATTAACTAAATAATATGCAACAAATGGTGATAATAAATGAGCAAAAGTCAGTCATACGTCATTAAAATGTAAAATAATGTGTGACATCATATATTATTAAACATCTTTATTTTAGATTTATTTTTTTCCCCAAAAAAACAAAGAATAATTTTGGTTAAAAAAAGATGTGTCTGAGGTCCAGCTGCAATACCCTTATGGTCCACCAGTGGGCCGCTTCCTACACTTTGGGGAAGAATTAGCGACAACGTGATTCTTGTGTCTTTGTGGGACACATAATGGCTGTAACTCACCTCCAGCACCCAGGTAGCCACTATCCTCCGCATGTACGGAGCGATCTCCCTCTGGACGCATTTGAAGTAGTTGGGAGCTGGCAGATACTTCTCTTCTGCCAGCAGCAGCACACGCAGGACCCGGTCAGTCAACAGGTTGGAGTCCCGGTAGGCCCTGGCAGGCCTGTCCGCCTCACAGCACAGCAACTGGGGCTCCATTGACCGAACCCTGCCTGAAGAAAGCAACGTCTCTTTCAGCTGTTTGTCCAGTCACAAACTACGGAAAAAAAAATCGTCGACTTCGCTGACAACTATTAACGATTAACCGCTCCACATTTTGTTGAGAAAAAAGTCCTTTTTTTTCCTATTCTCTTATTTGTGGGAGAATTTACGAGCCAAGTTGACGCTGCAGCGGAGACTTTTGCGAAATGTAGTCAATGAAACCATCCCTCGTTTGCCTTCGTTGTGTCAGCGCGTGGCTTTATTCACTTCCTGTCGAATTTTAACTCAACTTTCTTTTGTTGCTGAAGAAAGAATGAGCGCACAAACCTGGGGGAGGGGGGGCGGGGGTTCTCTGCAGCGGCTGCGGCGCTTCTGCCCAGGTTTACTAAACATGCCGCCGCTGCTGCGTCTCTTTATGACTTCACTGCGTCAAGCCAACGTGCGTGGAATGTTTCCTTATCCGGTCCAGGGGCCTTCAAAATAAAGTAACATTTCAAAATAAAATGCCATTTAACTAACCCAGGCGCGGTTTTACTGCCAAGTACACATTAACATACAAGGAATTTGTATTGGTGCTTTAAAGGGGCAGTTCAGGAAGTGCGGTTGTTTTGAGGCGTTGAAATACAGTTTTATCAACAAAGACTTCATAGAGCACGCTGCTGCTGCTGCTGTGTGTGTGTGTGTGTGTGTGCAGCCATTTCCAGAGACCTGAAAACATGGTGGCCATGAGGGACAGAAGAAAAAACAGATTTTAGCCATTTCATAAAAGGCTCACCCAAATAAAAAATAAACCTGCCTTTGCATTGAACAATTTGTGAAAGTGAACTTTGTGAATGGCTTACTCTCCTTTGAGAATCCTTAGATAAAATCAGCATTTTTAGCTTTTTAGTGGCTACAGAAGCTGCTAGTCTCCTGCTGCCCTATTGTTTGTGCCACTAAAGCGAATCTGAACAAAGTGATTTTAAACCCCGAAGTCATTAGTTGAGTCAGTAAGTCCAGGGTGCCGTGATGTAAAAATCTGTGGACTTTGGTGTGGAGTGAGAGATTTACAACTTTCTGTTTCAAGCAGTCTTGTATAAAGTAATTAAAAGGGATACTTGGGTACAAGTAAAAGTCTTAAGTATCAAAGTAATTTTCTGATATAAAATGTACTTATGTTGTACAAGTAAAATTATTAAAAAGTGAGGAGTTAGGATTGAGTCATGGTAGAACAGTGGTAGGGCGAGTTGTCTTTCATCTGGAAGGTTGTGTGTGGGTTCAATTTTCTGGCTCTGCTGGTCTATATGTGTCCTTGAGCAAGACACTTAACCCCATGTTGAATGGGTATGAATGGCAAAACTATAGTGTAAAGCTATATAAATACAGACCAACTCTTCTTCCTCTGATTTTATTTGGTAGTAACGAGTAACAAAGATAGTTAGAGGAAATGTAGTGGAGTAAAAGTCAAAGTTACTAGAAATACAAATAACAAAGTAAAGTACAGATGCGTGAATTTTGTACTTAAGTACAGTAACGAAGTATTTGTTCATAGAGAGCTGAGATCTTTAAACAAAACTTTGTGTCGAGTCCACTGTCTACTGGATGGATGATTCTATTACCCCAGTGCATGCTTGGATATGCAACAAACTATCTTCCCAACATGAGAAGGATCGAGAGAAAGAAAGACCTGATGTAATTATCGTGCACCGCTCTGCACTGTGCTGTGTTTCACCGTAACGTAACTTCCTGTCTCGCACAGAAATCTAGAGTCTGGAGACCACACTGAATTGATGGTCTTAGAGACAGAGATCTATGCAGCCATGTCTCTGTGTGTGTGTGTGCGAGTGTGCGTGTGACCTTTCACCTCACTTTCTCGGGGTGGCCGGGACCAGGGTCATACTCTGGACACTGCATACAATAGCTGTGTATAGATTCCATTGATTCGTCATGATTGATCCCTCCGACAATAGGGAGTGATCTGTAGCGATCGGCTTCGCTAACCTGCTGCTATGCTGTCTCTTTATTTTTCTGAATGAGTTTATGGCCTCAGACCAGGACTCATTGAAGATATTTTAAGGCTAATATGAGAAAAAAGAAGCGATCTATCTATCTATCTATCTATCTATCTATCTATAGCTGCTCCTGATCCAGTGAATCTGAATGCTTTGTTTTCCATTTTTGTCTCTCAGTAAACACACACACACACGTGCAGCTTTTCTTACATCAGAGCAGGTGTAGAATGAAAAAGGTCGAGCTAAAGACTGTGTGAACCCAGTAATGATGCTGAAGATGAATGTGGTGGCAGCTCCAAAGAGAAAGAGCACACACACAAGTCTCCATGCTGAGGAATCCAACCTCACTGAAGATAAATGAAAAGAAATGGAATGACAGGGTGACTTCACAGAGACCCAAAAGGAGAGTAATGGATGAAAGTAGCATGCTTTATTTTGCTCCTGGTGCAGTGACACAAGCAACTGAATTGTCTTTTCATTCATTCAGTTATTCATTCATTCATTCATCCATTCATTCATTCATTCATTTACTGTGAAAGTGGTAAAAAGGTGACATAGTAACTGGATACCTACCAACCTGTCAACTTTCTTTTTCAGCCCACAAAATGCTAAAACTCTTCTTACACACTTCACTGCCAGATTACTCGAGAAGTCAGACATTTGTGATTCACGACTCAAGAATGGTTATATGTGTACAACTGTGTGAAAGGCTTGTGCTGGTCAGAGAGAAAAAAACTAAATAAAATACGACACAACTACATTAAGAATATATAAACAGTAAAACATATATACATCCACATATACAAGAGTTGATTCATGTTATTGCACAGTATTTATCTTTATATAGAAACTACTGTACAGTGTGCAGGGGTGAAACATTGCACATTGTGGTGGAGGTTCAGGGTGTGGCTCTGAAAGGAAGTCTGAAGGAAATGGCTTGGATTTTTCTATTTTTGCTGGATTCTCCAGCAATTACAAAGCATTTGCACAAGCATAATAGAAACACAAAGGAGGGGGGGGGAAGAGAACCGATAAGAGAGGAAGTGACTCAAAATGACATCTACGTACACATACCTACACAACTTCCTCGCACTGTGAGCAAAAAGAAAAGTGAAATGGTATTTCACTTTTCATAAGTTTCTGTATGACAAGGGACCTTGACGAATCACAGGGCATTTCAGAGAGAAAGTGCACGTTCTCATCGGGTTCATCAGAAGAACGATTGCTATACTTCAACACCAGCATCAGTTCCCTAAACCTTAAAAATAACAAAATGCAATTAAAAAAAACACACATGAAATCTCTCCACAGGGGAAATCTGTGTGTGTATGTGTGTGTGAAGGGAGGACGCTCCCAGTGATTCTCAGACATGTCAGCATCTTTTAAGTCTTTGAATGGCCTCCTATCACGGCTATCACGTCTGGACACTAGCACAGAGAGAGGACCGGGACGTCCTCCCAAAAAAGAATCATCCCCCACCACTAACACTGACTCTCATTCCGTATAGTTAGGTGTTGGGGGCTGGGGAGGAAGGGTATGTGATTTCACTGTGGGTTTGAAATTGAATTTCCTGAAAGAATGCAGCATGCTCTGGCTGTAAGAACTTTGGTTATGCATTTTCTGTTAGAGAGAAATGCGGGTGAGTCTCACGTAAAGCTTTGCTTTCGATTCTGCTGAACTGAAAAGACCTTGCAGATATGTTGTAAAACATTGTCAGTAATCACACCAATGCCCTGACTTGTGTGTAATAATTCACTCGGCACTTAATGCACCCAACTGTTGCTGATCAATCAAATCCAGTACAATGCAAAATAGTGTGCTTAAAACCTCTCAAGACACAATGCCAAAATGCTTCTGGGTTTTTGAGAGATGTACTCACGTGACACACAGAGACTGTCATTTTAATCTTTATATCATTATATAATAAGAGTTCGATGACTTTTTCCACTGAATGTTATCTAACCAACATTATCATTGTAAATGTAATTTTAATTGTTGCCGCACACACAACTGAAATCAAAAGACACTTGTTGCCATGTGCTGACCTGCATATTACATACATCCCCCCCACCATAAAGTGTCTGGTAAAAGTTCTAAATCTTTAAATCATGCCTTTAACACAACACTAAATCTTGACAAGTTTGCCACTGACCCTGAACCTAAGGCAGTATCATCACTGTTTTAAACGGTACAATGTGAATGTAGCCGGGAAGAAAGAGTTGAAAGAAGAGAAAGAGATCGTTTCCCCATAAAAGCTTTCCAAACCGAGAGTACAAGCACAATGGAGCATAAAGAAAAGATGGATAGAGTAATTGTCCTGTTAAGTGATCCAAAAAGACAGGCCGGGGAGGGGGTGGAGTGGCCGGCGGTGTGTGTGTCTGTGTGTGTGACACAGCCCACTGAGAGGCCAAGGGTGCTAACAAGAGGAAAAACCCAAGACAATGCAGTCCTCAGTGGGTGCCCCTCACTCTGTCTCCAACCCCCATAAGACCCACACAGAAGCAGTGGATGGGCACTGAGTGGACTGTTAGGAGGAGCAGAGTCCAGAAATCACTCTGTACCAATAAATTAATCAGTGATTAATCACATTCATTCCAAAGTACGTCATATTTTGGGCACATGCACTTTGCGTTTGGTGCTACTGCGCTGTAGATTTCAGAGGGAAAGATTCTGCTTTTCTACTTCACTAGAGATTTATTTCACAGTTTCAACTTAAAGTTTCACATTAGTGATGGATTTAGTGACCGATCAGAATGTTGTTGACAAAGTCACATTATTCAAATAGGCAAATGTGCACAGCTGGGAGACTGGCACCATGCATTTCTTATACTTTTCTTTTTATTAAGTCACCTTCATGCACAGCTGTTACTTGTGTGTTGTGTGCTGGTTCAACCTGACCATGACCTTACTGCTGGAAGGAACCACCCTGACCATCAGCATGTGCTTTAAAATTCATCACAATCACAAAGATTGTATTTGTGTTTTTTTTTTTTGTATGTGTGTGTGAGTATAAATAGCTTCACAGGTCTCCTGGGCCATAAAATGGCCTTAGAGGCCAGATGTTCCACTAAAAAAAAGTTTTAAAGAAAAAAACTAAACTTAAATAGTTTGTATCTTATTCCAGTGAAGTAATTAAAATGTCAAGGTTCATTAGGGCTTATTGTTTCCCTTGCAGAGCAGAATAATTCACCTTTGAAACACAAGTGAAGTGTTTTGTATCCAAGTAAACTGGATGGAGCTTCTTGGGCAGAAAATCTCACTTTAAAAAAATACATGGTTCTATGATATAGGAGTGTGTTAGTCATGGGCGGATAATAAAACAGCTAACTACTACTTTGGCTAACTAGATTAGCAATAAGCATCGCAGAGGAAGATACAGTGACATAAATAATTAAAGTAGTGTTAGGAGACACACACACACAGGTCACTTAAATGGCACAAACTAATGTTGCAGTGTCATTTTGCTGCTTAAGACTGGAAACACATAAGAAATGATTGTGTACATACTTTTAATGGCACTTTAATTCAGCCAGGGTTTCATTCTTCTGCTAATTCCAAGCAGCATAAGGGTTTTAACCCCCGTTTTGAAGCCTCAAGATTCATGATTTGAGTCATGCTGAGATTTTGCAACTGGAAATTCCTATTTGGTGACCACTCATATGTGCTTGAGTGTGAGATGCTCAACCCAAAGACGGCATCCTGTTCACATTCATTTGTGATTATAGATCTAAACATCAAGTGTTAAAAGCCGAAATATTGAGATTGGAATTAAGAGCAATTAATCACAGCCAATCGTGCCATTAATTTGTTAATATTTTAATAATGTGACAGTCTTAATATATGTATATCTTCCCCTGGGTTTGATGTTTTTGATATATTGTGTGAAGGAGCCTTTTTCTTTCTTTGCAAGAACTGAACCCAGCAGCAAATGGTAGGTCAGGACAGAAGGGAGGGGGTGACCTTTGACCTTCAGTCTCTCTTCGTCTAATCCTTGACAGCCATGAACCTAGGAGCTGAGAGAGAAACATGACTGGAAACCCCCTTCTCTCAACCCTCCACTGCACTGCATTTACTCCACTCCATTCTCTTTCTGCGGCACCCACCACCCACAGTGACCCTTTACTTCCATTTTCATTCTCACCTCTTTCCCCTCTGCTTTAACCTCCTAACAAACACCACCCCACACCCCACATCCCCTTGTCATGGCTTTTTCTCCTCCTCTCTTCTTTTCTGTGCCCAGTTACAACAGGAGACTGAAGTGTTACGGAGACTAACAGTGAATAAAAACTAAGAGCAGGTAAAGAGGACAAGGACGAGTTTGAATATGTGTATACAAATTGACTTGAATTGGTCAGACTTAGTTTGCACCAGTGGCTGCATGTCTCTACTTCCTCACACTAATCAAAATATGCCACATGTGGGTGGCCAGATTCTCTTTTGACTGATTATCCAATTCAAGAGAGCACATATATAATGATCAGGGGGGAAACACAAGCCAATAAAAGTACTTTAATTCTTCAAACATATTTCTGACTGTACGTTTTGTAACTTTAATTTTTCATGTTTTATCATTTTATTTGTTTTTTTACATCATTGTGCAACCATGGGGTTAAAGGTTAAATCTGGGCTGACAACATGGATCCCAACTGTGCTTGTCCACTTCAAGCTCATGCCTACTTAGTATCCTTTCCAGGCTACCTGGAAAATGTTACTGCACGGCACGGCATGGCATGGTTTGAATATACACAGTTTGGTATGGTTTTCTTTTATAGCACCTCCTCAACGTGGGAGGAGTCATCATAGCACTGCAGCCTGAAACTGCCGTGACGTCCTTTTATATGCAAACTAATGACTAGTGACTTGTAAAGCAGTTGTTTTCAGTGTGCTGAATCATTAGAATCAGTTCATTAAAAGGATTTGTTCACAGAATCATTCAGTACTATCTGCATGACCGGAGCACAGACTCCATCTGACACAGTCAGTGACCTCAAGGGAAAGGAATTGCCGCTAGCAGCAGTGCTGTCGCTAAATACATCAGACTCCTTTGTTAAATGTTGAGATTTTAGACATTTCTTTACTAAATGTTAGAGATTAACACAAGTTTTAACTGATCCACTGTTCTGCATTGCTCGGTTTGATTCACTCTCTTCCAGTGACGACACTCTCTGCCAATCAGTGGCCGACATTCTTCGACAGAGCAGGTACTAAAAAAAGCACCAGGTACCAGGTACTATCGATAATGGAAAAGCAAAGAAAACGTGCCAAGTCGAGCCGTGCCATGTTGGAACTGGATAGTGGAAAAGCACCATTAGTGAAATTATGTAGGTCCCATATGGTCTGAGTAACATCGGCCCCATATGGACAAACACTTGTGGGGCCACCATGGCCACCATGGGGGATCATATGGCTGGTGTTATGTCTTGCAGGAGTTTAGATTACAAATCATATGACTGTGTGCTCTTACATGTGCAGGTGTGGTGAGGGTGCACAACACAGAAATGACAGAGCTGTAACTGCTTGTCAAGTTATTATCAAGGGCCCGTCTTCACAGACTTTGAACCTCGAGTCAGCATAAACTTGGATCAAGCTGTACATGAATCAAAAAACAATAACAAGCGAACACTGGCAGATGTTTGCTCAAGCCAAACAGTTGGAATGTAAGTTTTTAAGTGCATTTTAAGTGCATACAAATAAGTTAACACCAAGATTAGCAGGTATTCACTGTGCTTTAAATCACAGGTGACCCTTTCTTCATCCAGTGAGGCATGTTCATTATGAATATGCAGTAATAAGAAATGATATACACAATGTCCAAATGAGCTCATGTGAACAGCAGCAGAAGAAGCAGAAAGTTTGAAGAAGCAAACTTTATGCTTCCTTTGGACTCGAGCCGAGGCAGTGTCTTATATGCACACTCTGAATGGGTGGGTAATATCTGCAGATTACATCTTAAAGATTAGAAACATATTCTTACTTTATTTCTGGCCCTAGTGCCTGTTATCATTATCTTTCTGGCTGCTTTGTCTCAACTTATCAAGTCAGCATAATCGTTATTACAACTCATATCTGTCCAGCCAACTTGTTAACCATTAGAAAACCAGAGCGTTGTTGTGTTTCTGTCTGAATGCAGGGCACATTTTTTACTTAAAAGGTACAATATGTGTGTGTGTGTGTGCATGAGTTAGAGAGAGGGGAAAAAGGACACAAGAGAGATCTACTCACACTGCCGTATCATGAAAATATTCATTTTAAACGTCTCAACGTTGCTACAGATGAATCGATTAAAAAAAAAAAAAAATTTCAGTGGGATGGGGGGGGAGGCTTTGTCTGAGGAGAGGGTCTCTAATCCGCCCAGAGGACAGATTGCATTCATGCAGCTTAGGAATGTAGCTACATGTGTCCTCAAACAACCTCTGAATATGTGACCGGATCCACAAGAACACGTTCAGGATGGGTTTGGAGTTTGGAGTTTATGATCAGATCACTCAGGACAGATGTTGACACCAGGGGTCTGAAACGGAGTGAGTGATATGTGGACTTGAGAAAAGTAGTTGTAGAAGTGATGACACTAATGTTGTAATTGTTCATTAAAAATAAGCACTTTACTGTAATCAAGAGATTACTGTGCAGTTATGTCATGACTGGTGTGATTATGCAACAGTTCATATGCATATGCTCCTTATCCTTAATCTTTAAATAAACAATAGGATTTCCTTATGGGATTAACACTGAACGGCATATGGTTCATATCCTGCAAGTACACACACACACACACACATAGTCCAAAACTGGAGTTAAACACGGCCTCATTTTCCTAAACACTGGTTCAATAAGCAGCTGTCTGGTTCCTCTTGGCCCACTTACAGAACAATAGACAGAATAAAGGTCACATACACAAGACTGTGGGAAGAGAGGAGCGTACAGAGAGAGAGCGGAGGATGGAGGGATGGAGGGATGGATGAAAGGGGCTGGGAGGTAGAAGACTGGCTGAGACGGGGGGGCCGAAACAAGGAGCTGAAGAGAAGGGAGGGACATAATGATGCCGAAAGCAGTTGCAATTGTCTTAATGTTTTAGTGACACTTTGACCTTTGCTCTAATATCACCCTCAGCCCAAAAATGTCCTCTTCACCAAAACTTTGATGCGTTACTCGCCTAAAGTAATAGCTGCATTTCTACAAACGTCACTGTTCCCACTAGTGTAAATAAATAAATAAAAACATTGTACACACTACATTGTGTGTGTTCACCCTGGTCTCAACTCGTAATGTACATATTTTTATGAAACAATATCATAGGCTGTATATAAAAAGTCTTCCTGTTTGTCAGAGGAAGCCAACAAGGAAGTAAAAATGGATTGAATGGCCACTAGGGGGCAACTACAAAAAAAGAAAAAAAAAAGAATGGAAATGCAACATCTTGCAATATCTCAGAATTATCAGCAAACATTTTCCTGAGGAGTTAATTGTCTTTATCGCTTTAGCTTCAGGTCTTCTTCAATACAACGTGATGTCAGTTTTTGTTTGTATTTAGAGATAAACTAGTGCAGTGTCCGTGCAAAATCTGTTTTTGTGTGTGTTTTTAGTAATTGTTGGTTTGGTGTGTGTGAGTGCTCATTGTTACTATTACACAGCAAAGCAAAGTAATGCAAGCAAACCGCATTTAGCAAAATCTGCTGACTCATTTTAATGCAGGCACACTGCATTCAGGGAGTCTTTATTGTTAAGGTCAGACAATAATCACCCACACATCTTGCACTCGCTTAAGTTTTTACCTGCGGATTCAATTCTGCCAAACTCCGCTTATCCTCTCAGGTAGCCCACAGTGCTGTGTGCGTGAGAGGGGGAGTGGCTACAGTAGAGCTGCGAAAGCCAATGAGTGCTTCTTTTACCTATATATTTAACAAGAAGTTATCAAAACAAGGTCAAACTTGGCACCGTAGCAAGACACCTGTCAAGTTTGAAATCAATCGGACCATCGATTCGAGAGATATGCAAATAACAGTCAGACACACACACACACACACACACACAGAAGTGCCTACAATTTATAGATAGATAGATGATAAAGCACACAGATAAACACATATGAGTGGACACCAATGTGATTCACAGATGGTATAGTCCAACAGGGGCCTAGTTGTCAGTGGTGCCTGTGTGCTTAACAGTTGTAAAACCTCAACATGGCCCCGGGGAGTTCAGATTTGGTTGGCACTCAGGGTAAAACCTGCTTGTGTTCCCTGTGTCATTGTGTTACTAGAGGCACAGTAAAATGAAAATGATCCATCAGTATTTTCTGAATAAAGGCTCCGACATATTTCTGCTTGACAAAAACAATAGAGAAGGATTTCACCAGTTTTCCACACGGAATCATTTCCAGAATCTCACACACTGATCGTATCGCCATTGCCAAGAAACTTCTGTTTTTGTTTATGTTTGTCTGGGGATGCAGGTTATGGCTCAACTGATTCTGAAATTGTTTGACTAGCACTCTCTCTAGTATCTCTCTATAAGTTAGTGCATACTGAATCAGTTTCCTGTTGACCTGTACATCACAAAATAACAAAAAATGAGATGGACGTGACATGGATCATGCTGTGGTTGTGTATGTTTCGTAACTGCTGTACATGTTAATCATGATATAAATTAGATAAAGCATGGCTCTTGTTGTTGCTGTGTTGTCTGAAGAAAGATGCCGCCGCTTTCTTCACATATATCGCTTGTTATCAGCTGAATAACCCATTATAAATCAGGAGATAGTGTGTATTATGTGTGTGTGTGGGTGGGCCAAGCTGAAAGTCCAGATATGGAGTTCCTTTTACTTTTTACTTTCTGTATCACTTTCATCGGCGGCATGTTCTCTCAACGTTATCTTATCCCATGTTATCAGATCAGTGTGACTAACCCTTCATAAAACAAGAGCCAGGGCGTGTGTGTGTGTAATTTATTTGGGCCAGGCAGGAAGTCCACATATGGAGTTCCTTTATTATGGGACACTTTCCGTCTCACTTTCAGCTGCTTTTGTAAAGCTGTACAGACCAAATCATAGCTTATTGACTTGACTTGAAAAGATACTTTTATTTAACCTTTAATTCGTTCATAACACATATACAGTATATGCATGCACATGTACATGCATGCATAGCTGATATGTTATGGTATCTAAATGATTCAGTACAGATGGAGAAGTATAGTTTATTGTTGTCGAAACACTGCACCAAGCCCCAGTTCATTGTAAGACATTTTCTCTCAAAAAAAAAAGAGCTTGCAGATGATTTACACACACAAAGTGTGCAGATGGAGGGAGGGAACATATGCATGAGTGAGTATAAAGTACGTTCAAGGGATACTTGAATAAAAGTATCTTACCATAAAATTACTTTGGTAGAAGTTGAAGTCACTTTTTTTATAATATTACTTAAGTAAAAGTATTAAAGTTTATGACATTTACTGTACTTCAGTATCAAAAGTAATTTTGTGATATAAAATGTCCTTAAGTTTTAGAAGTAAACGTTAGGATTGAGCCATGGTAGCTCAGTGGTAGGGCAAGTTGTCTTTCAACTGGAAGGCTGTGGGTTCAATTCCCAGCTCTGATAGTCTCTGTGTGTCCTTGAGCAAGACACTTAACCCCATGTTGCAGTGTGTGAATGGGTATGAAAGATGTGTGAATGACAAAACTGTAGTGTAAAGCAGCTCATCAACATTAGAAAAGCTCTATATAAATACAGACCAACTCTTCTTCTTCTGATTTAATTGGTAGTAACGAGTAAAAATAGTTAGAGGAAATGTAGTGGAGTAAAAAAAGTAAAAGTTGCTAGAAATATAAATACCAAAGTAAAGTACAGATAGGCGAATTATGTACTTAAGTACAGTAACAAAGTATTTGTACTTTGTTACATAACAACACTGGTGGAAATACGTATGTGTTGAGAAGACGTGCACCTCACCTACAGCCTCAGGGCGGCTGGTGCAGTCCAGTAAGGTGTTGGAATATTAACCATCTGTAATTCTCTGGTCGCTGTGGCTTGAATCATTCAGCTACCTTCACTCTTCTGCTCATCATCTGCTGAGACAAGATTTAAGACAGATTTATGATTGGACACACACAGGACATGAAGTCCCACTGAATAGTGTGAAAATGGGAGATTTGTGCTCTCCACCATCACCCATCAGTCACCCATCCACTTCCCTCAGTTTCTTGTGGCAGCAGGCTAAGCAGGATGTTCCAGACGTCCCTCTCCCCCAACACACCAGCTCCTCCTGTGGGATCCTGAGGCGTACCCAGGCCAGATGGGATAAATAATCCCTCCAGTGAGCCCTGAGTCTATCCTGGGGTCTCCACCCATTTAGATGTGCCCAGAAATTCCCCGGGAAGACACCCTTGAATTATCCTAATCAGAAATCCAAATCACCTCAAGTGGCTTGACGTGAATGAACATTAGGTTTCGTTTGAGCTCCCTGTAGCTGCCTGAGCCATATAGGAAATGTGAAGGGTGTTTCTTTTTAAACTTCACTCAAGAGCACGACTGATTTAAGAGTTGTGCTGCAAACCCACAATATGACATAAGGGAAATAATTCTCAAAATAAAAGACAATGTCAAACATGTTCTATGCATGTGTGAAGTGCAGCTATTGTCTGTGGAAACAGGTTTACTCAACGTTGAAACAATTGACAGCAGTTTCGGGCATTTACATAAGATAATGTTAGTTTTAGTTTAGTTAGTTTTTCATTTTAGTAGAATCTGAGGTAAAGGTTTGTTGGCAGACTCAAAATCTCAGCAGGGTGGAAATGAAATTGGGCTCTTTGATATGTCAGAGCCGGCCCAATAAGCAAACTAAGTGGCTGCTTGATGTGGAAAACCATTTTAACATATCTTTACCTGGAGTTATTTGGTTGTATTTCATAGTTGCACATCTGTTCTAAGTTTCAAAAACAAAAGCCTTAATGGCTGGTTTACTTCTTTCTTTCTTTTTTTTTACAGCAAGTGCACTGTCTGCTGCTGTATTTTGTTATTTTTAGTATAACACTACAAATGAATACTGGGCCACTTGATGATTGATTGTGTGACACTGGTTTGGGTTTAAAAGAACAGCCACTTCCATAATTAATGCAATTTATAGTGGTACATTTCTATAAAAAATAATCAAGTACAAGGAACTCCAAGGAGATGGGCCCCAAATCAGATTCTGCTTGAGGCATGGTTTAAATTACGGAGGGGGGTGAAGGGCAGCTTGGCTCCCCTGAATAGGACACAAGCTCCCCCGAAAGCCTACTTTGAGACTCTGGGGGACGGGTGGGGGGTTCTGAAACATCGTCTATTTTGTGTTTATTCACTTATTATGTCCCAGTTTCCGAAAATCAGTCAGTGTTTTCCACGATCAAACCTAATGCTGTTCCTGCTGTTGCCACCCGTGCGTGGGGGCACTGCGCTCAAATCACCCACGTTTTAATGTCACGTTGCCTCTTGAACTTCTCCTCACTGAGTCGGACAGCGTCAGACACACAGGTGCCTGCTTATAAGAGAGTGACGTGATGTGTGAGAGAGGGACATACATGCAAATTCTTAGTGGCGCTCGCGCTCGTGCCACCACGAACGTGACATGTTTAAGTAGCGGGGCCACGTGAAAAAAGGGCTCCCCCAAATGGCACAATGTAATTTAAACATTGGCTTGGGGCCCCATAAAGGGTTGCATCTCTTCAATTTGTGTCATGGAATTTTTCAAGATGAGCGACCGCTGATCATGTGCCGAACTTCCACAACTCATTGGTGACCAGGTTATTGTGTAGGGGAAACCATGCTTCACTTTCTCTCATCACTACTCGCACATACGATGAAAAAGAAACTACTGAACCATCCTTTCAGCACAGTCTCTGTGGTGCAGCAGCTAATGAATGTCATGTTTTTTTCCTCCTGTACCCCTGTGTGCTCCCTGCTCTCACTTCTTTGTTGTGTTAACACAGACGTGTGTGTCGTGGGGCAGCTGAACACTGAGCGCACAGTGAAAAAAGAGCCTGTCAAGCCTTCGCCTGTCACCACCATCAAGGACAATGATACCAGCTGCTGCCAGCTGCCTGCCTGGCAACCGGCCGGGCTTGTGGCATTTAATTTGGAGGAGGAAAAGTTTTGTAGTTGTCCATTGAACCATAGCTGGTTTGAGTGTCTGTGTGTGTGCGTGAGTACGTATTTGTTGCCTCTTGGGGACATTTTCTGGCATAAACACTGACCTTTTCAGGACCAGCACTCCTCATGGAGACCAAAACCTGGGTCCCAGTGAGGCAAAACCTCATTTCTGAGGACGTGTAGGGCTAGGACTTAAATTGTGGTTAAGGTTAGGGTTATGAGTTTAACTTTTACACTTAAGTTAAGGGCTGAGTCTTTAATCAGGCTGTCCAGATTAAGGGAATTCGATGTGAGTCCTTGGGAGGATAGCTGAACGAACCTGTGTGTGTTTGCCATGTAGTGGTGTCAGTATTGTGTAACGAGAAAGAAAATGGAGACTGTGCCTGAACTATCAACCTATTAAAGGGATAGTTGAGTTTTTTGTTTGTTTGTTTTTTTTCAGGAGTGGTTGTATGAGATACTGAACCCAGCCACTGGGCGGCCACAACCTGTGCACTGCTGATGCTGGTCCCAAGTAATGAAGAGGGCAACTATTGCCAAATCAAATATGCAGATCACAGAAAACTCTGCCCTAATGGAGCAGCCAAAGCATTAGAGGCAGATTTAAACTGTTCTACCATGATTTAGATAGAAAGCAAAATGGGGTAGAAGTAATCTTGAAGGAAGAGTTTTGAAGAGTCAACAGAATCATGAGTTTGATGCTGAATGTTGTCAATGTATTCATCATAAGTTGGTTGTCAGTGTGAGGAGTTCTGGATGAGTTGGATGAAGTGGTAGAGAGTGTTTCCAGGGGATGATGAGGAGGTGTTAGGTAGCTAAGGAGTAGAACAGATGGTTGTTGATTTTGCAAAAACCAAAAAGGACGGAAATGGCTGTGGTCATTTTCATTTCAGGGCAACTACAAGAGTGGCAGGAAGATGCTCACAGGTATACAATATACTATGCATAAGATGCAATCTGAAGGAGACAGGAGACTGACACATAGTTATCACTGACTGTACTAGGTGCCCTCCTCCAAGCAACCAAGAACCAGTTTGAGACAAGGACCTTCAATCGGACGGAAAACATAGCTGCCAGCTTGGAGAAATGTCAGCCACTCAACAAAAGGCTCACCTATTAAAATCCACGCCTGCTTAAGTCTACGTTGTCAACTGTAGAGTGTGTGTCTCTTTGTTATCCGCTCACACCCTGTACCAAAGGGAAAAAAGAAGAAGACATGTAACATGTATGCATCAAGTTACTTATATGAGTCCAGGAGGAGAGGTCATGCTCATACATGCAAATTAAACTAGAGGATAATAGCCTTCAGCTGGATGCTTTGAATGACTTCCTGTCACCACTCACTGAGACCACAGAGCTTTAAGAAATGTTTAACAAGTACTTTTCCAGTAGGTTCCTCTCATGAAAATGGTGAACAGCAGTTATGACAGTAATCATATGACTTACCTGAAGGTAATGGTTTTGGAACCATTGTAACAACAGCGTATCATCCATCGAGTACCTTTGTGCAGCAACTGGTGGTGGAATCAAACCTGCTGAACAAAGTGTGTTGATTCAGACTCTAAAGCTGCACAGAAAGACTATAATTCAACAACAAATGTTTGTGTTTACAAAATCCATTTAGTTCCTAGCAGTCTTGTACCTAAAAGGGATACTTGAGTAAAAGTAAAAGTATCTTACCAGAAAATGACCTTTGGTAGAATTTGATGTCACTTTTTTATAATATTACTTAAGTAAAAGTCTTAAAGGCGACATAGAATGCTTGTATCACACATATATGTTAGTTATGGAGGTCTACTTACATATATTAACTTGTTTTCATGATTAAAAACCTCCTAATCGCTGCAAACGAGCCGATCAAAATATCTCCTCGCTGACGCTCTCGTCAGCCGCGCTGTTTCAGACCAAACAGTTGCTGTGATTGGCCAGCCAACGAGAGCTTTCCTACTGTCCTGTGATTGGCCAGGTACCTGGAAGTGACGTAATAGATAGGCCAGCGCTCAGATACACAGCTCCCCCTCTGGCACGGTGGATGCTCTGCATCTCAGCAGCTACAACGAGACTAGTTCTTCTTCTTCTTCTGCGGTTGAATGTACGCAACCGGATGTGCCTGGACTAGTGCCCGCACCGGGAGGCGCTACGGTGGTGAGGATTTCTGATGACGACATCAAATTAAGGAAGTGTCGATCCGCTTCGCAGAGCCCAGGAAAACAATACAACACTATTTTCTCAGCAGTGGCTGAACTGTTTGTTCTGAAACTTTAGGGTTTCATAAACGAGGTAATGACGCAGATACACACAAAAACGCAGCGTTAATTGGAGCTTCCGGTCTATGTCACCTTCAAAGTTTATGACATTTACTGTACTTAAGTTTTAGAAGTAAGGAGTTAGGTTAGCCATGGTAGCTCACTGGTAGGGTGATTTAATTCCTGGCTCTGATAGTCTCAAGACACTTAACCCCCATGTTGCTGCGTGTGAATGGGTATGAAGAATAGGTGAATGGCAAAACTGTAGTGTAAAGCAGCTCATCAAGACCAGAAAAGCTCTATATATTGCAAAAAAAGACCATTACCAACTCTTCTTCTTCTGATTTTGATGATTTCTGATTTGGTATAAAGAGTAAGGATAGTTAAAGCGAATGCAAATGAAGTATTTGTACTTCGTTACATTACAACACTGCACTGAACACTAGTAGAAACTTTCATGAACTCAGGGGGAAGACTTGTTATTGGGCTGTTGAACAGGAAAGTGTTCAGTGACTGACACACACACACACACACAGTCAGTGCTGTCCCACAGCAGGTGCTGCCTTTGTCTTTTCACCATTCCACCAAAGATCCCGTACAGTAGAGACCCCATGACCTCATCAACCTCGTTCTGTGGCCGCAGTTATGAATATACAGTAACTCAGTGGCCCGTCTGTTCACTGGTGTCCTGCCTGTCTTTGTGTGATGGAGTCCAGCCACATGACCAACTCTGTGAGGTCAAAGTCTCACAGTTAAATAGATCTGAGGGTTCTGCACTCTCTGCACAGTCTGTACATGACAGACATTATTTAAGTGAGAAACCAGGCGTACATTATTTTTCCACAGTAATGATGTGCTCATAGCTGTGTAATAAGTAGGATACTGTGCATTAAGTAATGTGACATGTTTCTGCTTGATAATGCTTTTAACTGAACAATTGAAGAATTACTTTAAAAATTAAGAAATTTAACATTAAAAAATTTTAAATTACTTAAATTCATATATTTAATCTTTTATTTATATAATGTTTCATTACATTAATCTTTTCATTCTACTTCTTTTTAAAGCTTCTATATTTATTCGTCAAATTACTCCTTTAACGTTTTATGACTTTAATCGTCTTATTTCTTCTTACTTTTTGCTCTTTCACTACATTTTTTAATCCCCTTAAACCTCAAATCAAGAGGGTTAAACTGTCAATTTGTGTGTTTTTTACAGCACCTTGATCTGCCTTTGTGTCTGAAAAGTCAACTAGAAATAATACACATATTTGTCTTCCAGCTGTGCCTTTTAAACTTGGTCTTTTTGTCCTCATTTTCCTTCCTTAATTGGGGAAATTTATGGCATTAAAGTGAGAATTCAGATTCTTTAAGTGGGGTTACATGTCTGGCCGCAGAGCCACTTTCCATCCAAAAACACGATGGCACCAGAGTAACCAGGAGTGAGCTGAATGGTAACTGTAAATTACCATATCGTAGGACCACATTTGGACAATCCACATTCTCCATTAATGGCTGTGAACTCTGGAACACAAAGAAAGAAAAAAAAAAAAAACTGTTGTGTGGCTAAAAGAAAAACAAACGAGGAAGAGTAGTACCCATTAATGGTTTTAGTTATATCAGTTTTAGTGTAGTTTTAGCAAGTTTTATCACATTTTATTGCACCGATTATTGCTATTGCTAGCTAGCTGTATTGTTCCTATTTAAATTCTATTCTATTCTCTGTGACGTATTTTTACATGGTCATGCTCACTCCCTGATGTCTCCATCAGTGAGCCTTAAATGTGTTATTGTGGGACTTCGGTGGTTGAAATCCTTTGTTTGCGTTTACTTTAACTGACACAAACTCACCCAACCAGGCAGCAGTTGACCGGATTTAGTGTCAAACATTTTCCTCATATATCATAGATTTATACAGGTGTATATTTTATTAGCTGAGTCTTTTATTAAGTGGCTAACCTCTGCAAAAGGAATCATGTACCCATAATGTGTATCAGTAAATTGAAGTTGAAGTGAGTTCACAGTGTGTGCTGTGTGTGTGTGTGTGTGTGTGGTGAAGAAAAAAAAAAGTCTAAAGTTCATGACAATGCAGCAGGACATGCATGATAAGACACATTCATTTTTATAAGACATTATTCAGCTGAATATGAAGCAGGCCATGCCACCTGCTGCGGCTCAGCAAGCAGCAGCATTCTCTGACGCCAAGCGTTCCCGTCTCCTCTACACAGATACTTCTCCTGAAGAGGCCACCACCCTCCTCTGCCATTATCATCATCATCATCATCATCTTCCAGCTGATTTTTTTATTTATTTTTTTAGATTTTCAAAAAAAACAAAATGCTGAAAATATCAAATAATCTTGAAATACTATAGAAAAGTTTTATCACTTTTTCCAGGCACGCCCCAGCTGGAAGGAGAGACCTGATGGAAGTCCCCAGAATGTTCTGGAAGAAAATGACATATGCCATGTGGCATAGGAAATCCTCAGGAGGAGGAGGGTAACTCAGGAGGAGAGAGACTTCTAGAAACACCCAGGTTACTACGGAGGTTACTGCACCTTGGACAGAAGGAGATGATGGGTGGAGAAAAAAGTGCTCACAGTGAGACCTTGGTGGTTGGTCACCCGGATACAACCTAATAATATCAAAAGAGACAGTTTTTTTTTCCAGTATTTGTATTGGATTTTATAAGTTGCTATGTCCTCTAGTTTGCTCATCTTCTGCTATCAAGCATTTATTCTTTCAGGTTTAGTTTTATGTACCATTCAAATGCATCAATGCTCCAAACTGCATTCATCGGTTCAAACAAATATGGACTCACTAAAGAAATGTTCTCCTCATCATCTTCTTCCTTGGAAACAACATTACTCTCTCCGCTTCGGGTGGGAGGTCCTGACACCCTAACCCATGTCAACACCATGTGTTGTAACTATGACAACTCTAAAATCTAAACGCCAGCAAAACCCTTCCTCGTAGCTTGTTTTAACCACAAATAAATACCACCCTAAATAAACAAGTAGCAGTTTTAGCCAGTTTTGGATTACCATGGTGTCTGGTGGTTGTCTCCATGTTCATTCATTGTTATGGCAATTTATCTTTGGTGTGGCGACAACTGAGATGGGCGATTTGGACAGAGACAAAGCCAGATTACCCAACGTTTGAAAAATGCATTTGGTGTTTGCATTTATACAACTTGTTTTCCTTATCTGTGCAGCAGATTTCCTGCAGGGTGTAGCCAGGATGTTTTAGCTGATTCCAACCTCCAACCTATAAGAAATGTCCTTCTCTCGTTTCTCTTTCTCTCTCAGCCTGACAGCACAGATCATTTTTGGTTTGGTTCTTGCACGATCAACACCTCACCCATGTCACTCATCCACGCACCTACCCTCACTATTCATTATTTTCAGCACGTTCAGCATATATGCCTGTTTGTTTCCTGTTTGTTTATAAAATGAAATGTACTTTCTATTTCAACCCAAAGCTGCGTTCCCCCTGCGTTATTTGTCGTGACTTCATGACCTGGTGTTTAAATTAAAGATCTTATTCCTTCTTGAGCTTTACATTGAGGTCATGAAAAGCGCTAAATAAAAACAAATTGTTCTTTTATCTTTATGTCTGAGGATTTGTTTGCCAGCATAACTCCATTTGATCAACAAAAACACTTCTGCCTTGCATTATTGCATTTTTTATATTACATATAACAACCTATTTTCTGTCCTGGTTGTGAAAAAAGTGTATTTAAAGTGCCTCTAAATGTACTTTATTATGCAGATGTCCTGTCTTTGTGTTCCCCGTCAAGTCTCAGCTTGCTCTTTTTGTGTCACTTCTCTTCTCGCCCATATGATGCCTCCAGCTCAAGCATTCTGCTTTTCTCATGCCCACATCTTTCTTTTTTCTTCTTTCTTTTTTTCTTCCCCCTCTCTCAGCCCATTAAACCATGATTCAAGCCAAGCTGCGCTGTCTCTTTGTTTTCCCCCACGCTTCGATCGATCTGACATGGCCTGGCCTCCAGTAGCATAATGGCCATCAAGATACACAGGAACTCAGTACAGGCCGACTGGCTTAAACAATACCAGCAACAATACCATCACATAAGGACAATACAGGCCAGACAGATTTCACTGAACAATGGTGTGTGCTGTGCTCTCTCTCTCTCTCTCTCTCTCTCTCTCTCTCTCTCTCTCTCTCTCTCTCTCTCTCTCTCTCTCTGTTACCAGTATGCCCAGCAGGTTGCATAAGGACCCTCCCTTGTCAGTAGTTTGCCAAATTCTCTGTATTGTTTAACCACATCCCATCTCCTAATCACTTTGACAACCACACACACACACACGTTTGCACAGCATTCATAGTGAGGACCCTCATAAACATAACACACTCTCTAGCCCCTTACCTCTAACCTTAACTATCACAACTTAGTGCCTAAGTCTAACCCTTAACCTATTCTAACCCTAACCCAGCACAACCTATAGTCAATATAGTTTCAATTTTCGCCAACTATATAAACACACCTGAGCAAAAAAGTACTACATTTAAAAAAAAAAAAAATCGGATTGAATTTGTGAAATTTGAAATGTCAAAGTCCGCTTGGCTCGTTTTATGAACAAAATAGAGGACGAATGGTCTATTTTGTGACTTTTGCACAATTAGCACTACTATAAAAAACTATGCAGTCTTAAAATGAATCATAACTTTGACTCAGCAACACATAAGAAGATGGAAATATGCGTTTTGTAAAGCCTGAAGATGTGACCTATAAACACACACACACCTAGGATGTCCATATCAGAGTTTATAGCGTATTATTCCCACTGCAATTCACCAAGGGTGTGCTGGCGGCACAGATCCGTGCCATGTGAGCACTGAGGGTTGAAGACGTGAGGACCAGCCAAAATGGACCAACATTTTTTTTGGTCCTCACAAAGGCACAAATACAAAAACACAGACAGACAGACAGACAGACAGACAGAGGGAGAGGGTATGCTCATAACATAGCCCATAGCAGGCCAAATTGTGTATTGTTCACATTTGCATTTCACACATCATGGATCTAAGAGTTGATTCAACTAAAAAGTTTTTGAAACATCTAAAAGGGTTTTAATAGCAGGTTATACTGGACTTGATTTCTTAATTCTGCTTTTGAAATGTCAGCAAACTGACTGGCAGTTGGATTAAGCTTCATATGTGTCAGCTGTAGTGCTGTCTAGACTAAAGACTAAACTTGTCTGACACTGTAGGTGGCTGTTTTTGGATGAGTGAGTTTTAATTTTGTCAGTTGTGCCTTATTTTATTTGTACTGCACTTAATCACAAAATACATGATCTCAAAGTAGAGAAGATGTATTAACCCTTAGTGCTCACGTGGCATGGATCTGTGCCACAGGTGCACGCTTGGTTAATTGCAGTGGGAATCATGCACTATAAACTCTTATATGGACATCCTGTGTTTATAGGCCACATCTTCAGGCTTTACAAAATGCATATTTTCGTCTGCTTTCATCGAATTTTATATTGCATATTTTTAATTATTATTATTAGTAGTAGTAGTAGTCGTAGTGATAATTGTGCAGAAGTCAAAAAATAGACCAAGCGAACATGGAACTGTGACGCATTTCCAAATTGTTTTTTTTTTTGTAAATATGAGTACCTTTTTGCTCAGGTGTGTTTGTATACTTGGTGAAAATGGAAACAAAAATCATGTCATCAGATTGCCTATAGGTTGTGCTGAAAAAAAAGGATATAACGACACTCTATATTGTAACTTGATACAGTTGTTTTGTATCTGCTCCTGGTCTCGCTCTCTCTTCTGTCTCTACCTCATCTCCCTCTTGTCCTTTATCTCCCCCCTTTCTGTCCCCCACCTCTCCGCTGTCCCCCATTTTCCTTTCACCCCAACCGGTCGAGGCAGTTGGCTGCACACCTCTGAGCCTGGTTCTGTCAGAGATTTCTTCCTGTTAAGAGGGAGTGTTTTCTCTCCACTGTTGGCACTAGTGCTTGCTCGTTGTGTGAACTGTTGGGGCTCTCTGCTCTCCTTGATGTTGTCTATGTACAGTGCCTTGAGCTAATATCCATGTGTGTGCCATGATGTAAATTTGATAATATTTTTATGGACTTTGGTGCAGGAGGTGGTTTTGAGCACATGGACGTCAGCACTCACTCCCTCATAAAAACACACACTTAAAAAAAAACCTGAGCTGTGCCATTATGTGATAATGTGTCATGTGATCACGGGAGTTCCCCCTGAGCTTTAAGCTTATCAAAGAGGAACGTTTTTGTGTTTAAATTAACTGTAGATAGGGTGTCTGTTTCCTGAGTGGAAGCTAATTCCACGGACGGGGAGCCCAGTAACTTGAGTCATTATTGTGACAGCAGCTCATCTGTGCCGTGACTTAAAATCGCAGGGTTTTCCTCTATGGATTTTGGTGTGGGAAGTGAGCAACAGAAACCTCTTCTTCCTGTCTAACAGGGGGATAAAGCAAGTGATGCCATACGCTTACGATGTCACGGCCATACGCTGGCACCGGTTTTATATCAGGGTTATGTGGCTAATACGTGTTAATCCCCGTGTCCTCATACGAAAACCAATGCTTCAAAAATCCTGAACTATCCGTCTAAGTAGTGTAACAAATAACCGTTTCCACACCCAGCCAGATTATTTATTGCAAATACAGTTAGATGACACACTTCCAGGTTCAGTGAAGCACCTGCTGCTCTGTGTGTGTGTGTGTGTGTGTGTGTGTGTGTGTGTGTGTGTGTGTCATGTTGGCATCTGGTCCACAGACTAAACCAGGACAGATTAATGAAATCTATCCTGTGCTATTTTTCCCCATCTGCCTTTTTAATAATGCTTTTCACGTTAGTCACTCTGAGACAATAAAAGCTTGATGAAGGCATTTTTTTTTTGTCATGACTCCTGGGTTTTTAGTGTGTGTTGCTCTTTCTGTGTTCTTAAACCTTTTTAGGTTTTTAGTTATTTGCTTCTTTGTGTATTGTTAGTTTCCTGTGTTATTTTCTACTTCTTCTTAGTCTGTCCCCGCTTTACCACCATTCTCTCCTAAACCTTCTGCATTTGAGTCCTAAAATCTTGGTTAACATGGACATTTTCATACTTTCTGAACTTCACAGATGTTTTTTTTCATGCTACCATGAGGATTATTGCTCTCTTTTTTGGGATTGGAACTATGTAATGAACAGTATTTATTTTTATGCATCGAAAGTTGGATTTTCATGCAGGAAAACATTGTCCTAACTATGGGAAATTGTACATACTGTACAAAATTGTTTTGTTATAAGAGTATTTGAGATAAAAAGGGGTATAAAAGAAGTATTTGGTGAAGTGAACAATAGTGAAAAAGGACATCTTGGTGTGTTTTAACGCCGTTACATGTTATTATGTTATGTAGACATGTTGGTGTGTTTGTAAAGAGACATTTTTCTGATCCAAACAGAAAGCATAACAAAACATAGTCATCATCATTACACTTCTTCCTGATTTCAGCCCACTCCAATGATACTGATTATTGATCATTAACTTGGGGTGGGGGATTGCAATGGACAATTGTGTCAATATTTCTTTCCACACACTTGATCCCTGCTGAAACCTACAACATTATATACAAATACTTCTAGTTAGTTTAATATAGCAGCCAACTGTACTTCCTGTTTTACCTTCCTTTGTGGGATTTGAAGTGTCGAATGGAATTTCACGTATTGGTGTCGGTGTCACTGGGTTGACAGGTTTGTGCGCAAGGTCTGCAAAAAGCAGACACCCGATGTTTTCCGTGTTTTTTTTAAATTTTATTTTTAAATTGTAACGTTAAGCCTTCAATATTTGAGAAAATGTAAATATTTTTTAAGTTAAGTCAAGTAAAGTCTTTTACCAGTGTTAGTCAAGCGAGTCTCAAGTCAAATTTGCAACACTAACAAAATGTTATCAAATTGATCACCACTGTCAAAAATGAACTTTCACTATAAATAAATCACATTAAATATCCTCTTTTATCAATTTTTGTGCATTTTCGATGAAAGCATTTCCTCAGGTTAAAGATAAAAAAAAAAGGCACACAGTAGCTGTTGATCCACTGCTGCCTCCTTCAGAACCTCGTTCATTTACACAGCCAACACTCAAAACATCCTGAACTATCCCTCACTGCCAACACTGAAGATATCACATTCATGTCAAGCTGCAATCTAAAACTCTGTGCTGGCCCATAGGTGTGGTCACTTGGCAGGTGCAGCACATATTTCGAGCAGAGGAACAGCGGTGAGGGAGGAGAGGGAACATTAAAAGAATTTGGCGAGAAGAGAGGGAGATAAAGGAGGTGACCGAGGAGGCAGAGACCGGGGAAGAAAACAGAGCCACAAGTTCCAGGCAGCTGGTGTAATTACAGAGCGGCGCACGGAGCGAGAGAAGAAGAGGGGAGAGAAAAAACAAAAAGTTGTACAAGTAGTGGAGCTGATCTCCTCCTCTGCCCTGCCTCTGTTCAGCCCTCAGCACCTGTCTGCCAGCTGGACAATGTTTCCCACTTCACCTGGACAACTTTGCTTTGTCTCTGCATCTCAGTTCAAACTTGGCAGCGCACATTCTCACAGGCCTTAATGTCTGTGTTAGTCACTCCGTTTTAGCAGCCGTCACAGAGTCTGTTGGATCATTTAAAGGACTCTACATTTACATCTCTAATATTGATAATAGCTTTTTAGTCTGATTCACTGCTATACAGAGAGGAAACCATTTTCATTTTACCAACTTTCAAAACTGATACTTCAACTAGCCTATGTGTTTCTCTTTTGTTTTAAAGGAATAGTTCAGGTATGACACATACATTGTATATATACACATATATATGTATATATGTGTATATAGTCTGTTAGAATTAGTTTACATGCACAGTTTAATCGAGCTAAGTAGTCTGACGAAGACAGGCAATAGGGCCACTTGCAGAGTCCTAGTATACATGCGGAGGAGAAAACCGATTTATTGGCTGTGTACGTATGACTCGTCCTCCATAGGTGGCGCTGTATCTCTCTATCAGCTGGTGCGTATTGAATCAGTTTCCTGTTGACCTTAACGTCGCAGAAAAAAAAACAGGGAACTGCGAGATGGACCGTGCTGTGGTTCTAAAGCATAAATCTCTCTACTTCAGTCCAAAAGTGGGAGTCTTCTCCATAGCCTTCGCTCTCGCCGGCGCCATCGTGTTATTTGTTTTTTTTCTCGGCAACAGCACTGCAGTTTATACGTCGTCTCCTTCTACTTCTGGGTCAAAGACCGTGAAGGAAATTTTGGTGCATGCACAGAATGCCAAGTCCGACTCTAGTCCGACTAAGCGTATACATGCAGGAGTAATTGGACTATGAATCGCATCATCCAGGTATGTTAGTCCGACTAAGACTAGCTCGATTTTAGTCGGACTAACATGTTTACATGACAAATTATTGTCTTAGTCTGACTAAAATTGGACTTTAATGTGCATGTAAACGCACTGAGTGCTCACTTGGCCATGCATGCCCAGGACAAGGACCTTCACCATCAACAAAGGAAAAACAGATTTTAGTCTGTATACAAAGTACACACATACAGTATTATGTCCTGTACAAGATGTATCAATGTCAAATTTCCATGATTTGCAGAAAATGTGTACTTACGTTTGGAAAAGGCTGTCGGTCTAACTTGCCGGTAACCTACACAACAGAAAATATAAAATCGATTAACAGTAGCAGGGTTCTCACATATTTTGTTTTGAAAATCCCACATATAGTTTATCATATTGTGTTGGAGACAGGTGTAAGAGTGTGATGCCCAGAGGCCACGTCAAGCTTTCATCTCAACAAACAGTTTAGCTCCAGGCAGGGACTGACATGTGGCTGACAACAGGATGTTGTGCATTGTTCAGCAGAACTTAACAATAAAATGTGTTGTATATCCAGGTAATGCCACACAACATCACACCACTTGCATGTACAGGTGATATCCAGATCCTGTGACATGGTTGACAATAGCAGGAAGAGGTTTGGTTATTGTATCAGACAGAAATGGTCTTTAGCTTTCTGAACAGAGGAGCCACAAAAAACCCGTGTGTCAGTGTCTGTGGACGCTTCACACAAACCAAACTGTGACCTTGGGGGCTGAGGATCATTGGAGAGCCACAATAATACAAGTGTAAGTGCTGCTGGACACCAGGAAGACGGAGTCAAAGCTTCAGTTGGAAATTCCCTCTCGCTCACAGAATGCTGCCAGGCGCCTGGAGGTGAGGGAAGAGCAAGATGGAAGCAAGTGTTCAAATGCCTGGGAAAGTCTGGGAGGAGTCAAACAAGCCAGATATCAGGCTTCACAGCGCTCAACAGGGAGGGAAGATGCATCAGGCAAGGTTTATTATACCAGAGGGCTAGTTTTTTAGACATATGTTACTCTATGGGTCTGATGTGAAGCTGTTGAGGAAGCAGGTATACAGTGCAGAGAAGCTGAAACTGAGACTGCATTTGAGATTAGTATTGTGGTCCAATTGTTTCATTAGTTTTGACTTTTTAAAATGAGTTTGTTTTAATTAGTTTTAGTTTGGTTGTTATTAGTTTCAGTGTTAGTTTGAGTTTTTGTAATATGGCACATGCATATCGAGTATCCTTGCATATCCTTGCGTCCCACATTGCAGACAAAAACCAATTGAAAACATTTTATTGTGAATGAAAATACAACCTTTCAAAATTGCCCACAGAGAAAAAAATAAATACACTTCATTTGAACCCAAAAGGATTATGTATAAAGTTAATTTACAAAGTGGAAAACAAAGCACATTTCCACAACTTTAGTTAGTTTTAGTTTGTTTTTGTACACACGCAATTCAGTTTCAGTTAGTTATGTTTTGGTTTTTTTTAAATCTAGTTTTAATTTTAATTCAGATAAGTTTAGTTTTCATTTTCTTAGTTTTCATAATAACCTTGGTGTGGTCATACATAGTACAATGTCTGAGCCATAATAGCTTATAAAATGTTTGATCTGTGATGGATTGTGTTTTAATTCATGTGCTTTTCCCTCCAGCACAAATAATATACTGTTGACCACTTTATTAAGTACACCTGTCCAAACTAAGCAGTCAATGCTTCTAGGCATGTAGCATTGGTCAAAATGAATTTCAAATCAAGCATCAAAAGGGGGAAGAAATGTGATTTAAGTGATTCATTGTAAGGTGGTTGTTGGTGTAAGACAGGCTGTTTTCAGAAATACAGAAACGATTTGACTAGTCATGCACATCCATCTGTAGGAGCACAAAGATAATATCCAGTGAGCTGCAGTTCCCAGGGTGAAAGAGGTCAGAGAAGAATGACCACACTGGTTAAAACATTATACAATAGCCACAGTAACTCAAATAACCACTTATTACAACCAAGGTATGCAGGAGCTGAATGCCTCCACATCAGACTTCATGAAGCAGCAGCAGAAGACCACACCATGTACCACCCTGACACTTACATAATATGTGTGTACCTAATAAAGTGGCTGCGTGTGTTTTGATGAATTCCCAGTCTGAGGTTCCTCCCGCAATATCTCCATTGAAATCACTGTTCTATACTTGTGTTGAGATTTATCCTTCGAGTGACCCTGCATTTCTATTGAACCACCGATAGATGGCAACACAACACCACGAAGATGCTGTCACGGATGCCACGTCAACATTTAAAAACATTACAATTCCCCACTTACGCAAGCGGCTCGTTGGTCTAGGGGTATGATTCTCGCTTTGGGTGCGAGAGGTCCCGGGTTCAAATCCCGGACGAGCCCATCCTTTTCCTTGTATATGATACATCTTAACTTCTTTTGTTCTTAATTCTGAGTTACCTGAGCTCATAGGTAAGTCTGTATTCATTTGCATTTTTTATGACACCCTGTTTATTTGATCCACTACAAATGTTTAACCAATACTGGTATTTGGTCCTCAAAGAAAATGCTTAATCAGATTAATGTCAGTTTCATTTAAAGCAATTGGAGTCAGCTGTGTGTCTTTTACTATCATGTGCTTCTTTTTGGAAGAGATATTTGAAATGGATACTGGATTTTCTTTCCGTGGCATTACTGAATACTCCAGAAACTAATAAAAATATTTAATTATGGAGCAAAAATACTTTTTTTTTTTTAAAGGAGAGGATTTGAATTATTATTTTTTTTTTAATTTAGAATGTTTATAAAACATACATTTATTTTGGAATCCTATGTTGCAAAGAAAAGGAAGTAACTGTAACTGGTGACAATTTACCAGACATAAGTACATTTCTTTAGGTGTATACTTGCTTTAAAATAAAAAATAATCTTTGTGTTGTTTAGATTGCAGGGCCTGTTGTTAAGTTTTAGTTTAAGCGGGTGTCGTTGATAATAGAGGATACATTTTCACTGCAATTATTGCTCTTAATCTTAGAACTTGGATAATTAAAGCTGTAGTGTGTAACTTTTGAATATAAACAAACGTCCTTTACATTCAAACCATATGTCAACTTTCTCTGACATGCTAGTTAAGCGAGACGGCAGTGAACTTTACGTCAAGGAATAAGGAATGAAAGGAGAACCTAAGGTTCAGGCTTCATCCTATAGACCTCGACTCGTTCTTCCAGAAAGCTCTGCAGGCTCACCTGAGGCGTGGGGGTAACGCGTACGGAAGTCTCAGAAATTACCTTCCCTAATAGAGACACAACATTCCTTAAAATAGAACCTTTATTATATAAAAATGCTTTTGATACAAAAATTATCACAAGTGTAAATTACACAAAGCATTTTAGCTGAGACAACAAAAACAGAAGGTTTGTCGGAGTTTCACTGACACAGTGGTTTAAGTCTTAGTAATAAAAAAAAAAGAAAAAAAGAAGAGCTGTGCAGCTCAGCGTGTTCCCACTGACACACACACAGACAGACACTACTTCACTTCTGTTAACTGGAAAAGAGAAAAGAAAATAATCCACCTGCAGCCAGTCACCAGGTGTCAGCTGTGAAATTTATCAGGCGACAGCGACAAAGTGCACCACACGTTCCAAAGATTTCCCACCTCCAGAAGTGCTGGGAGAGTTTCCCGGGAGACTCATGGCTACGCTCGCCTCAGCTCAGTGATCAGAGGACATGATCAGCAAAAGAAAACTGTGCCCACTGCGTTCAGCGTCTGCGAGAATTGTGCTATTAAAATAGTATAAAATGTCCCTGTGTCTGAAGCAACAGTTTAAAGCAAGCCTGGTGTGTTCTGTTCTAAAACTCGGAACATTTCTGTTTTCAAGTGCATAAAATGTCTTCCCGCGTTTGCTGCTTGGGCCTCTGTTGATATTTGCTAATAAGTGCTGGAGCAGCAGCAGCAGCAGCAGGCTAAAAGAACACGACTCCATCACGATCGGACATGAAGAAAACTACTGAGGAGCTTCAATGTGCACAGGCCTCAGAGGTGGCAACCAACTGCTGCACCACGACACCAACAGGATGAAGAAAAGACTAAAAGTAAAGCCTCATGACGCCCCCTAGAGGCTGGTCAGTACACTCCACCTTTGAACAGATTTGAAAAAAACAGCAGGCTGGCTGGTGATATTGATTTTCTTGAAAGAGTGAGATGAAGAGTAAGGATTAACACTAGTCATCAGCGAACCAGCTGTTACTGTAAGTCATGAATTATAGTGCCTTCCAGTTGTAATCTGAGGTCAGAACTTCCCGGTTATAAATCGTAAATTACAATCAGAACAATCTCTGAAATTCTATTCATCAACTCTTTTGTGTCTACTTTAATTAGATGTACATATAGTACTGTCTAACTGCCACACGTAATGTATAAAATAAAACATTGTGTTCTCTGACACGTGAAGTTCTGTGGAAACAGCAGTGAACCAAACTCGTATGTGATGTAATTTCCTGTTTTGATTTCAACTGGAATGCACTATTATCCTAACAAGCGGCGTGCGTAATTGTTTTGTCAGAATCTTCCAGCGTAGAACTACATAAGTGCGTTTTAAGAAGACGTTTCTTCTCAAGAGTAAACGGTAAAAGATTCCTAATGTTCGTGCGGTACAAAGGAAGGCACACTGGTGGGTGATAAGTGTTTTTAAATGTCTGAAAAGGGGAGCGTTCAAACTAGAACAGCGGTTGTTCACATTTCTTTGTTACAAAGCGAATCTAATTTGAAATTTTAACTTGACTAGTCATGTCCACGATAGTGATGGTGCGCGACTCTCACCTAACCAGGCTCCTTACCAGGTGTCTAAACAGAGGAGAGGCGGGGGTTTGAAATTCTTTGCCTTGTGCGATTCATCATGTGGAGATAATGAAAAGTCGCAGAGATGAGGACGACTGATCTGCAGCTCACTGGAACCTTATCTGGAACCACTCAGTTAAATGTCTCAGCTGGAACTCTTGTCAACTTTCCACTTTTTCTATTTCTAGCAAAAAAAAGAAAAGAAATAATAATAATAAAAAAAGACTCCTTCAAACCAAACATGGTGACTGACACAGAAACATACACAATCAGCTACACACAAATACAAATAAGCGAATTTGCTATAAGAATAATTTGTTATTAACAGTAAAATAGCTTAATGATCTAACAACAGTATGAGAGTGGTAATTTTGGGCTTTCTGTGTAATTACACATCATAGTAACTAACATAGTATGTACACAATAGCAGCAAACATACTTTTGGTAAACGGTATGATGAGAGTAAAGAAAAAGGAGAATGGAAGAGGTTCAGATTCACAATGCAAAGCATCCACGTGTCACAGCTCATTCACTCAATGACTTCATTACACATAATATGTACAATAGCTTTACATGTTGACATTTTGGTATGTTGTTGTTGTCATGCGGTCATTTCATTGGGACAAAGACGGGACTGATGGCAAAATGTGTCTTTTCCAGTATGAAATGATGAGGGACACAATTTAAAAGTAATGTTCAAAAGATTTCACACTTTGATCTTGGCCCTGCTCCATTCATCCACTCGTTCATCCACTCATTTATTCATTCATTTTCTTCTGTTTGTAAGGGACTGGGTCATGGAGGCAGCATGCTAAGCAGGGATTTCCAGGGGATCTTCCTTCTGGAACTACATCGAGGTCTCCTCCAAAAAAATGGACTTGATCAGAAGACCTCACCCAGATCATTATGCCCCAACTACCTCAGTTGGCTCCTTTCAATGCAAAGGAGCAGCAAATCTAACTCCGAGCTCTTCCCAGATTCCTGACGTCCTTACCCTAAATCAGAGAGACTTTCACTGAGACACTGCTGGTTCACTTTGAATGGGGCAGTGTCACATGTTGCCAAACTGCATTGTGGATCCTCTTTTGCATTGATTTGCTTGCGCTGTGTGTGGCAGAAGTTGATTTTTACAAGTTGTAGCATAGGTGCTAGTCAATCAAATCATATTTATGCATTGAAGTAGTGCACCATCCAAACCGAGCTCTTGGACAAAGCTTTTATCTCCATTGCTGGACAAAGTGCACCCACATCACTATCACTGAAGCAACAATAGCACTAATGCTACACAGTTGGTCATGATGGACACGGCTCAGGTAAATTCTAAATGCTGCATCCAGCACCGGATGTCAAGCACGTCCACCGTCAGTTGTTGAAGCAGTGTGATGAGGGAACTCATTTCAGCCACTTCAAACTGTGATGTCATTCTTTTGGTCACTATCCAAAGCATGTGACCATTAAGTCGAGGTTTGGATCATAATCGATGGGTAAATTGGGAGCTTCAGCGCAGCTCCTCCACCACAATGTCCCAGTACAATGCCCACATTACTGTTGAAGTGATCATTCATTCATTCATAATTCTACACATTCATTCAGCCGTCATCTACGAATTGATCATATTTCCTACAATAAGGCAAACAGTCTCTCTCATACAACATCACACACTCATTCATTCATCAATTGTGCCACCCATAACACATTTCATCTGTCCTGTTTTTTTTTTTTTCTGTGGTGTGGTCGATCAGCCAGCATGAATAAAATAGCAAAATAATTCCTCTCTGATTAATTCTTTTTTTTGTTCATATTATTTTTAAACACTATATACAGTCCTGCTGCTGCTCGACCAACAAGGACGCTGCGATGAAGGAGCAGACAAATGGCAGGAAACTATGGGGGGTGGGTTGGTTGACAGGTTGTCCATTTCCTTGGTTTCAGTCTAAATAGTAACTTGTGGCACTGGTGACTCTCACAGTCTGCGAGTGCACGGGAGGTCAGGACTTAGACTCACATTTTGTGACCCACCAAAAGAACTCTTCTTCGTTTTGTGTCCAACAGAAATGAAATAAGAAAGAATGAAAGGATGGGACTCAATCCTGCTCCCTGCCACAAGAGACTCACTGTTCGTTAGAGCAGGACACATACGCTGATCAGATGATGGTCACCCTGAGAGCTTCAGGGTGACTGGAATGATGACACGGCCAAAGTGGGAAATAGGAACCTTGAAGAAGGCCTTGAAGAAGCCAAAGCAGTTGATCAAAAGCAGCATGTGTGAGGTTGGCACAAGTTCTTTCCCTGGTATCGTGGCCATGACAAGGCCAGTTCTGTGGGAGGCAAGCGTGCTTTGTCCTTTCCTTTTTCACAGGGCTCTCGGGCTGTTGGAGGGTCACGAGGAGTCGGTACAGGGTGAGGGAGGAGGGGGACACAGGTGGAAGTAGGAGCGCTCCGTGGAGGGGGATGGGGGACAGCTCTCCTCAGCTGACAGGTACTGGGAACGGGGAGTTGGGGGTGGAGGGTAGGGGTCAGAGTCAGAGTTAAGGTCCATGTAGTACTTGTTCTGTTTGCCGTGGCTGCTGTGGCTCACAGCCTTCCAGCGGCCGGCTGACGATGCCACACCGGCAGGCAGGTGGTGGGGCGTGTAGTCGCTGTCACAGACGTCAGTGCTGCAGGGTGTAGTGGGCGGTGCTGCACCGCGGACTGGGTGGTAGGGTCTGATGGAGGAGGGCACAGGGTTAGTTAAGTTCAGGTTAAGTTAGTTTCTATCTGCTAGTCCTTACTAAACAAACTATTACCTTCTATTTGACTCTTTGTTTGAATTGCTGATTCTGGAAACTATTTCATTAAACATTTGTGGTGTTTTTAAAGCGATAACTTTTAAAGCGATAAATGTTGTCAAATGGGATCACTTAATGTTGATTAAGCCTATCAGTGTCACACAGTTTCTCAGTACAGCACTGTTTGATCTTATGCCATCTGGCAACATTTCCACACTGCACACAGTTTTTTAGACAAATGGAGGCAACAGAAACATTGTGCTAGTAAAGTGAGGTTGGAGTATGACCGAATACACAAAAAAGCGCCCAAAAGTGACTTATTTTGTGCTGGTCTAAAACATCTGGTCATACAGAAGTGTCACATGCAGGCCCCCTGCATTTTTGTAACAAACATTTTCCACACACTAGACAAAATGTAGTCTGACATAATCGGGTCTTTAAGGTCCCACCAGAGTAGACTTAAAATCCACTTGAACAACATGATGTTGTAACAAGCGAGTGGGGGAGAATTAAAGGTAAACAACTAGAGGATAAGACAAGAAAAAAAATATCAAAAAATGTAATTATACTAGAGCCAGTATATACAGCTGCTTGTTTACAGGTCAGGTGAACAGGGACCATGTCTGTGGTTGTGAGTACCTGTATGATCTGGTGGTGGATGGACTGTTGGAGGAGTAGAAGATCTCTGTGTTGTAGAGAGAGTGGTCAGTGGCTGGGGACGGAGGAGGGTTCAGGATCTGCAAACAAAAGAGCTGTGTGTTAGTTGACTGCTGAGATGTGTGTGTGTGTCTGTGTGTGTGTGCATGTGTGTACCTGGGGGTAGAAGGCTCCCTTGGTAGATGACGAGCTGCTGGATGAAGCTCCCGTCACATGGTTCCTGTCATAGAGTGGCGCTCCGCTGCTGCTGCTGCCCATCAGGCTGACTGAGCTCATTATGGACTTCCCACAGGAAATCCCTGCACACAGCATTTCACACATTACATCAATGGAGCACAATGAATGATGGAAAATTCAGTTACAGCATTAGAGCCACTAATACACGTTATCCCGCCATTGCTGCAGTGTTTCCTGATCTTACCTTGGAAGGTGCCGTGCTGCGAGCTACTGGGGGCAATGAAGTTTAGCGGTACATGGGGTGTACCGCTAATGTACTCGTGAGGAAACGTCCCACTGGGGCCCTTGTAGCGTCGACACACCACACGTTGGCAAATGAAATAAGCTCCACCGATCAGAAAGACCAGCAGGATGATGGCAATGACTGGAACTATGGTGTTGGTCCCTGTGTTTGGGATGCCACTGGATGGAGGGGACACATATTCTGCAAAAGGAAAATACAAAAGATGCAATGTCAGATAAAAGATGACATAATACACATGAGTTTACAATATAGTGTATATTGTATTTCAGTGTGTTTACCACAGGCAAGCTCATCCGATCCGTCTGGACAGTCAGAGTAGTTGTCACACTGTTGTTTCTTCGTGATACACTGGTTGTCACCGCAGCGGAACTGGTTAGGAGGGCAGATGGCTGGAGCAGAGGGAAAACACACACAAACATCAAATACAACACACTAAAAATAACACACACTCTACTTTGCTGCTTTCACCAATATTTTTAATTTATAGTTTTCTGATACACATTATTTATTGCAGTAACTATCCCAAACTGTCAAAAATCGTAAATGGAAAAAGTTCTGTACGTGTAAGTAAGCATTCAGATATTACAAAAAATATTATTGCTGTTACCAAATCCTAATAGTGGATATTCACTACTATTAACCCACTGTGACTACTTCTTCATTGCACTGCATAATAGTAGTAAACAATTATTCTCATAAAGAAGCTGAATACGTCCCACCACTGGCAGCATGAATACTTTTATTGACCGTACTGAACTGTAGAGTGCTTTTCACAACTCTGTTAAGAATTAAAGCATTTCTAAATGGGTTGTCACAAATTACAGTAGCAGTAAATAATCTAACATTTAAATAGAATAATTAAAACAATTTTTTTTATAAGTGTGTTTTTATCATAATTTAAACTTTTATTTTGTACTTTCATTGTTGTATTATTATTGTTTTTACTAATTTTGCCTAAATGTCAGTCTTTTTTTTTCTCAGGTTTTTCTACAGGACTTAACTTTTCCATTTCACAAAATATAACTTAGAACTGTTATTATATAAACTTATTTGTTGGCCACACTCTTTCAGGCGTCAACCTACTTTCACAGTCCTGCTCATCAGAGTTGTCGGCACAGTCTGGCTCGCCGTTGCAGCGCCTCTGAGCGTCGATGCAGCCTCCTTTGTCGCACTGGAACTGGAAGGCTGAGCAGACGGGGCAGTTCTCCTCGTCGCTGCCATCTTCGCATTCAGGGAAGCGGTCACAACGCCACGCCATAGGAATACAGTCGATCTCACCAGTGGAGCAGGTGAACTGCTCGGTGGAGCAGGTGGGAGGCTCTGGGAGAGACAAGGACGGTTGTTTACAGTGAGGTAGAGAAAAAGACAAACAGGGGGCATTTAATGTACATGAGACCAGAGTCTTCAGTGTGTGACTATTCAGGTAAAGTCAGACCAAAAATCTGTGCATTTTGTTTAGACAGCACCGCAACCCTCAATGTGACGTGTAGTAAGTTGTTCACCTCCACAGCGCAGCAGGTCCTGCAGTAACACCAGGTGCATCGGACAGGAGCAGCGAGGTGTACCGTCACCCTTTGCGATGCAGATATGAGAACAGCCACCGTTGTCTCGGGAACAGGGATGGGAGGCTGGGGAGAAGAAACGGACATTACTACAATGACTCCTGCTGCAGTGAGCTACTCAGGACATATAGGAGAGCAACAGTGTTCCGTACCAAACTCCTGTGGGTCCATCTCTTCTACAGCGTGAATGGAGGTCAGGTATGATATCCTTCCCTGTATGCGTGTGCGTCCGTCTCCTGTCAGCTTGTCCACCCTCTCTATCATCTGCTGCTGCCGGTCAATCCAGTACAGATGATCTCCCAGAACTGTCAGGCCCATTGGCTGTAAAATGTTGGAATCCTGGAGGACAATGCGATTGGCTCCTGGAAAAGATGGAATGATGTTGTGTTACACTTTTCATAAGAGTCTGGTGTTGCTTTCTTACTGCTAGCCTGGTCTTTCTCGATTATAGCTACACTGTGCTAAAACAGACACTCTTTCCTACACTGTGTTTGTTGCAACATAATGATTTCAGTCTCAGTGAACATTCCCTTTTATCATGTCCAGTACTGTATGTGCAGGACGTTATTGTAATTTTAAACACTATTTTCTTATTCTTGTCACCTCTTTTCCCTGGGTGTTGTAGATGTAACAGGAGATGCCTAATATAATCAGTGTCTCCTAAACCTCATTGTGACAATGTCCTCTAAATACTTTTTAAATTACTGTCGGAGCAGAGCAAAGGAACTTCATATTTACATTTAAGAAAATTAAAAAAAAACAACACTTCAACCAATTATCAAATTATCAAAATAGATGGTGACTAATTTAGTAACTAATTTGTTGGTTACTAATCAGTAAACTGCTGCAGCTCTACTTCAAAGTGTTATAAAATCATTACAGGACTATCCAAAGCACTTTTTTTAACAGTGGTTTAACCATGTTTGTGTAACTCACCTGTCAGATCACTGCTCTCTATGCGTTTCAGGTCAGCATCAACCCAGAACAGTTTTCCCAGTTTATTGTCCAGAGCCAGTGCGACGGGTCTGATCAGACCAGTGGTGAACAGAGATTCTCTCTCTGTCCCGTCCAAACTGGCACCTTCGATTTTAGCCGAGCGCTCCTGCACTGTGGTGAAATACATGTACCTGCAGAGTGGGACACGGAGGCATTCATATTGTGCAGGACACAGCAAATATGAAATTTCTAGGAACCCAAATAATAAAAATTAGCTCACCCTTTCTCAGCACTGACCACAAGGGCCCGGGGCTTGTCAGTGTCGTCCTTCAGGACCACACCCACGGTGTGTCCGTCCATCCTCTGGACATTTATAGTGTTTGTTGTCTCACAGGTCCAGTATATGTGGCGGCTGTAGGGGTCCAGGCTCAGGTCGTGAAGCTGAAGCTGGCTGTCCACTGCCTGAGTAGTGCTGCTCACTATCATGGACTGAGACAAACATAGCCGGCATTAGATTCTCAAGTCTAATAGTGATCTGAGTCAGTGGTAGCAGAGCATGGTATGGGATTTTGCGATCTGAGAGTCAGTAAAGTTTTATACAATCTATACAAACTCTGCTCTTCCACAAACTCATTGAGCCATGAGGTTCCTACAGTGTTAGCCTTTTTTGATTTTTAGTATGAGAGCAGCTAGTATCTGCTACTATCATAATCTGATGTGTATGAGGCAGTGAGTGGCTGTGGATGGATTTATAGAAGAAGGACGAAACACAATAATGTAGACTAAAAGAATATCTATCTAACATTGTGGACACGATACTGATCCAGAGGACACAATAATAAAATGTGTCCACGATAGGTTTTGACATGAAACAGACAAACCACCAACAAGAAACTGATAAAACCTCTTAAATAAAGTTGCTGTTGGTTTAAAATTGAGAAGAAGTAGATAATTTCTGTTCATTGTTCTAAAGCCAAAACCACAACCAATAAAAAAAAGCTGTAGTGAAGATCAAGTGAGGTGGAATGACTGACATTAAGACAGATCTCAGTTACAAACAAAAAGTAAATTTATCAGTTTTACAAAGTCATATAAGGAGAGGGCTTTTAATTTTTTTTTACAAAATTTGAACAGAAATATGAATATTTACACATTACATATATTAACAAATATTTACTCGAGGGCTCAAAACACTTCAGTGTTCTGGGTGGAGGTATTGTTGGAGGTGAGTTTTGGCAACAGAAATGACTGATTGTCAAGAGAGATGTCAGTTCACACTACTAACCACAGGGAGGCACTAGTGTGTGTGTGTTCTCAGGGGCAGAGGGCTACCTACAAACAAAATTTAAGAAAATGTCTTACCATGGCTCCATCGTCTCTGGCCCTGCGAATGTTCTGTCGTCCGTCCAGCCAGTAGACAAGCCGGTCTAACGGGTCGTAGCTGACGGCTCGGACGTTTCTCAGGACATGGATGGGCAGAATTATATCAGGACTCTGCTCTCCCAGAACCATCCTGCTGATACTGGCCTTTTGACTGAAGAGTAGGAAACTAGAGGGAGCTGCAGACAGAAAGGCAAAGAGAGAGGGAGAGAGATGGGAGGATAGAATGGAGAGGAGTGAGCACATGGGGTGAACACAGCGTTCTCTCTGGCAATAGAAAGGCTTGAAATTACTCGGTGCATATTGTGAAATACAAAGACAAACGTACAGGGACATAATGTTAAACCTCAGCACACACAAGCACTACATTCTTAACTTTTTGGAAACATGACTCATTTTCCAAAGCAACAGAGGTACTCTGTAAGGAACTCTGGCCTCCAGAAAAAACACTTTCAATCTTTAAAGTAACCAAGAAAAAAATCCAGTCTTTCCAATACAAAACCAGGCTATTCTATGGATTGTGTAGAATATTTGAGATGCTATTTAGTTGTTGCAAGTGCAGTGACCACCTAACATTGTTTCACTATGTATTAATTTCCAGATGACACATTGTTGCATTAGTGTAAAGACAGCCAAGACGGAAGAGATGACATGCAGCACAGGTCATTGTAAAACCTAGGCTATTATTTTTGGCCTGGATTTTATTGAACTATATTGTGAATCTTGTACAATAAATGAAAAATAATGGTATTGAAGCTTTTTGTATAAATGTGTACTGTCTTCTCCTTCTCCTGTAACATGCATTGACAAAGGCTTGTATTTAAGAAAGGCCTTTGTTCCTTATTTTCTCTGTTCTTTTATAAGTTTTTATATGTTGATATATTTACCATATGTATAGCTCAGTGTCTGTTAGCTGTTGATGCAAACGCAGGGCATATTTTTTTAAAATCCATCATATGAAACTGTCATCTTAAACTCGCCACTCTGATATTGTCACTGTTTTTTTTTCCACAACTATAGTTCCAATTTATTTATTTCTCCATTTAATTTACCCGGTTAGCTGCCATTAATAAAACTTAACACTTCTGAACAGATGTTAAAAATTAAAAGCCAGGCAGTGGCTGAGAGGGCAGAGTCACTCTCTTTAGGCACAATTTAATGTGGACATTTTTAACAGTTTTAACTTTCATTGACAAGAACAAATCCAAAATTGATAGAACAACACTGTTAAAGATACAGAAAAGACTTTAAGAATAAGAATAGTGGTGAGTATGATAATGTTGTGTAGTACTGATGGAACTGTTGCTGTGTAATAGAGCATTTTATGACACTGTGTAAGTCAATCCTGGCATTCAGACCAGATGTTTTCCACTCCCAACCATACTTGCAGTCCTCTCCACTTACAGCTACAGTTTCGTCCATCGGGGTTCAGGGTGTAATGGGAGGCACAGCGGCACTGGGCACCAGCAGGCGTGGCCAGGCAGAGGTGGGCACAGTTGCCGTTATTATGGGAGCATTCGTTGGTGCCATCCTGGCGGGAGGAGTGGAACACCAGGATGTCCAGCATCAGCTCCAACTGGCCCTGAGGACGCAGTGATGCAACATTAATAGTGCACAATCTCCACCAATCTTTATCACTATAATGTCAGACAATATAAAAAACTAATTGTTTCCTCTACTTCAGTGAGAAGGAATTAGTAGCATTAACATTCAAACATTTTGTTTAAAAAAGAGTTTGCTACAATTTGACCCATAAGTTGAACAGGTTACATACCTTCAGCACAACAGTGCGGTTTTGTCCACTGCGTTTATCTGCCCGCTCAATGCTGCGCAGATTGAAGTCAGTCCAGTAGATAAAATCTCGGTACTGTGTCAGACCAAAGGGGTGAGGGAGGTCGTCCACTATGATCTCTCTCTGAAGGCCTGCAGAAGACAAGACAACGCTATAAAACTAATCCGCAATCATCTACCCACAAAAACGTCTTAAACATGTTCACGCAGCCCTGACAGTGTGACTTCTTCTGACCCATACGTCACTATTTTTCCAGCTTTAAAAAAACAAAAAAACATTGTCAATTACACTTTCGATTTACTTTATAGCAAGTTTGAGTCAAGATCTAAGCGAAAAGACGCCGTGGTTTGTCGACAAGGTGCAGGCATTCCTGCGTGACATTCTCACTCAAAATGGGGAAGGTCTATTAGGAGGTTGTCAATGTCACAGCAGTTTCACGCAGCTATGCTATGACAACCCCGCCCACATGGCGAGGTACTATGAAGTATTGAAAACGACCTGATACCTATACGTGTAGGGCTAGAACAGTATAATGGAAAACCATCATTATTAATTCATGTCATTCTAACACAGCAGATGAAGGAGGTATGTGTGGAGGTCAATAATCTGATGTGTCCTAACCTTGCATGTTGGTGCTTTCGATCATGCATGTGTCCAAGTCCGTCCAGTAGAGTCGATGATCTACATAGTCAATGGTCAGCCCATTGGCCCGTCCCACCTTATCCACCAGGGTCGTGATGGTGCTGCCGTCCATATATGCTCTGGCTATACGAGGTCGGCCACCCCACTCTGTCCAGTACATGTAGCTGCGGAGACAAAACCACTGTTTCAGCAGATGTGACATGTTCCCGGGCCAAAGAGATATGGCATTCTTGGATAAATCTGTTTTCTCATATGATATATTTTTCAGTGTATCATCTCTGGGAATCTGTTTCCACTTTGTCAGTTCTGTTCAATAATGTGTGAGCATGAGTGTGTGATCATAAAATGACATCAGACGCCTCCAGGCAACTGCGTTGACAGCTCTGGACTATAACATTATGAAGACATCAACAAGTGAGTGTGTTAGAGAATTTGGCACACAGGCACAGGTATTTAATGTTCACACAAACACAAACACACACACGCATACACAGAGAGTGAGAGAGACAGATCTGAGTGACTCTGGGGTATTTTGGCAGTGAATGAGCAGCGAGGTTGTCGGCCTTGTTAAAAAACACGGTTTTAATAGCATCATCTCTCTCTCTCAGCTGGAGGTTATGAGGAAAAGGAGGCGGTTGTATCAACATTCCAACACACTGACATCACCACACTCTCATTGCCTCAGACAGAGTGAAGAGACACGCTACATGAAGTCACTGGCACTAACTAAGGGGCTTGAAAGGCGTAAATCTCCAGCACATTACAGGTGTCTGACAATGAATCACTTCCCAAAACCCAAACAGCTGAACAGTTTATATGTTGTATATCAGTGGTCAGCAGATAAGTTTGCCTGCATTTTTATTCTAAGCCATTGGATGACAGGCCACAACACATAATTAATCTTAAATACACGAGAAATTGTTCAGCAACAGTTATAAAATGTGAACACTCACTGACTGAACAAAATGCAAAATGATTAACTATTTAATAAATGCAGTCATACCCATTAGCTGGGTCCAGTGCCAGTGAGCGAGGGTTGTCCAGTGAGCGCGGGTTCTCAAGATCCTTACAGACCAGAACCTGTCGATACTGGCCGTCCAGCCTGGCCACCTCGATGCGGTTAGTGCCCGTATCAGCCCAGTATATGTTTCTACCCATCCAGTCAACTGCCATGCCCTCTGGGTAATCCAGTCCAAACTCTATGACATGTTCTACTGAGCTGCCGTTCATATATGCTCTGCTGATCGTCTGAAGAAAGGGGAGCACAGTGAGAGGACAAATTAACATTCAAATGCCAGCAATGTATTTGACTATTTGACTTCTTCTTTCACATATGTTGTTGTTTATTTAATATGACAGCATTTCAATTTAATCTTAACATGTTCAGCCTCTGCAGCTGACTCACCTTGGCCTGTATGTCCGTCCAGTATATTCTTCTCTCAGAGACATCAAAGTCGAGAGCCGAGACCTCTTTGACTCCTGTCAGAGGAATGGCCACGTCGTTGCTGTTTGTACCCAAAGATATACTTCTGATGTTGTCCCTTAAAATAGTACAAAATAGTGATTAGCAACATAAATGTTTGCAAATTTTATCTTTATTTTAACACACATTTTGTCCTGTTGACAGTCACAAAATAGCGGGACATATTAGCTGATGTTGAAAATGAAACAGACATGAAATATTTGAAAAATTAAAGAAATTTTTTAAAAAAAACAAAACAAAAGTATGATTTCAATCACATAGTTCAATTTGGTTTCTAGAAAACCTTGTAAAATGACATAATTCAACTCATATTGGTACGAATACTAACTTCTGGTAATGTGACATCCATTACAACTGGTAATCTTTATAAGAAACTTATAAGAATGTGGCATATCATATGACTCAAGACTGAAACAAGTGAGAAATACTAAACCCCATGAAGATGTAGTAGCCTGATTAGGGAAACATAAAAAAGCAGGCAACAAATGTACTTGAAGTGTTTGGTTTGACTATGGGTTTCATCAGTAAACAGGTACCTGTTGGTGAACAGCAGAAAAGCTTCAGGTACGACACAGGTCTGCAGGTCAGAGAGCAGCTCCATGCCCATGGGACAGGCACAGCTGACGGTCTGTCGACGCCAGAAACACAAGTGGCTGCACCCACCATTATCCACCGCACAGCCATTTGTACCTGGACACAATAAGAAGGGTCATTATTTATATTATCTGATTTGTTTGCTCAGATGTGCTTTCTACTGTGGTTCATAAATCACCTGAAAACCTGCCCTCCTTACCGTGTGTCTCGGTCACTTTAGTGGCCTTCAGCCCCATTAAGTCTGGCAGCTGATCAATGATGATCTCTCGTACCGCTGTGCCTTTGTGGACCCTCTCAATGCTGCGTCTCTGCCAGTCAGTCCAGTAGATGTAATCACCAAGCAGAGTGAAGCCAAAGATGTGAGGCAGCTTGTCCTCCAGCAGAGTCTGTCTGTTACTGCCATCCACATTGATCACCTGAGACAGGAGCACACAGGCGAGAGCACATTACAATCTCATTCTTACAGCCTTAGGGTCTTTGTACATGTTAATAATATCTTTTGAACCTGTATCCAGTCAATGGGATCCTTCACGGTGACAGAATTTAGTTGTGCAACTTTGTTTTTGTTGTTTTATTTTAAAGCTTTGCTTCTGACAGGAACACATCAAGCAGTCAGAATGGATGTTGTTGAAAAAAATAATAAAATAAGCAAATATGCGCAGCTAGGACTGTTTTCAATAAACAGCACCTCCCTTAAATCTTCTGTCTGACAAACATCCTTAAGTTTGTCTTAAGGCGATGAAGTGGTAGACTACTCTCTTCTTTTCTTCAGTGTTGGCTGTCACCAGGCAATTCTTTTTTCCCTTTTTTTTTATAAAATGTAAAATGAGCACCAGCTCATCATTGCTAGATGCTGACGTTACTGGTTTCTTTCTATGACACAATTACATTTCTGGTCTTTAAAATTGATTTACTTAGCTCTGTGTACTTTATGTGAATGATGAGGGTGTGTCGAAATTCACATACAGCAAGAAATTATTTGCAATTTCATGCCGTTTATTCACGATGCTGTTGATGTGCAAAGGCTATTACATTCTTCATGGTAAAAACAACTGCCAGCTATGGAACATAGAATACTTACTACTTAGGTTTTCCAGAGACTACAAAATATACCCAGAGAGGTAAAACATGTTATTTTGCGTGCCAAACAATGCAGTGACAACTTTACTGATGTGTCCTTGAGCAAGACTGACAAATCTGTGAGCAGCTGCTCCTATACTCTGACTTGTAACCCTCAGGGGAGGGGTCTGTTTCCATTCAGAAGGTAGTGGTGGGACAAATGTGACACAGTAGTTGTGGGAAAAGAGGCAGAAAAAGTGGCGGAACAGGAAGTGAAGAGCTGGAGGAAGCAGGATGGAGGAAGAACCTGCCTGTCTGATGAGGCAAAGGTGAAAAACAGGGACATCCACAGGAAGTTGTGCGCACAAAAATAATGATCATCTACAGAGCAGGACAGCAAAGGTGATTGGAAAGGGGAATTTCACCTGACACTGCGATGACCAGTTAAAAGTTCACAAGGACAATGAAAAGGTTAACGTATAAATATGCTATGTTTAAATAGGGCTGCTTACTGTGTGTGAACCCATTTGAACACATATTCATGACCCGTTATGTCTTCTGAAAGCTCTGAATTTAGGATGCCCTGTGTATGATGTCTATGACATGATTAAGAGGTGCCAACTGAGTGCCAACTGAACACAACAGCAAACACAGGTAAAAGTGACACATGTAAAGTAGTGAAATCAAGATGGCAGAAAGTAGTTTAAAGCGTCCCGCTGAAGGTGACTGAACGCTGGAGTGGATTTGCTTCCAATAAAAATGAATTATTTGGCTACAATGGCTTCAGACAAGGAAAGCGATAAGACCAGGATTAATATTAGTCTGGCATGGAGAGCTCAAAAGTGACTCTGAGCAAGCCTTTCAACTCCTGGAGTCATATGCATGGTGATGCATACAACATGTTTCAAGTCTGTTTTCATTGGTGAGCAGCTAGAAAAGGCATGATAGCTTTCTGGTCTTAGCTGTCACGATTTCTATTGTTTTTGGTCAAACATGTGCTCAACAGCTACAAGTAGTGGTGTTCAAGAATTCCACATGAACTGTCTTCTCAGATCCTCGATGAGCGATCGCCAATGTTACTCTTTTTTCTTTCTTTTTTTTAAAAGAAATTCTATCATCAGCTAATCGCAGTTTAGACTGTGGACTGAAATGAAAGGAAGAGAAATATTTATGGTATTAAAACTCATTGGTAAGATCAGGGACAGGAGAGACAGCATTACGATACAAAGATTATAAAATCGTACTGTTGTTTTGTGTGTGTGTCAGTCACAAGGCATCTATTACTAGGCTGTTGAAAACTGATACAGGCATCCCTGCCAGCAAACCCCCGCTGTGTGTGTGTGTGTGTCTATATGCGGGTGGTTAGTTTTGTGTGCAATAGAGAGTGTGTGTGTGTGTGTGTGTGTGTGTGTGTGTGTGCATGCTTCTACAAGTAGAAAGCGAGAGCTGCAATTGACAAGGCTGCAATTAGAACTTATGTCCAGCCCTCCTCCTCACCGCCTGTGCTATTACTGGACTGGCGTCGACTGAAATAGACACACGCTTTTATTTTCTACACACTACAGTCATCTGCAGCCTGCAGGGTGTGTGTTTGTGTGTGTCTGTCACGCACTGCTGAAGTTCTTCAGCGTGCCATGCCAGAGATTTGACAAATGGGAGGAATTCTTTTGGACACTTTGCTAAACTACTGCACTGTATGTGGAAAGCCAACAGACCCATTAAGGTCAAATGCTTTGAATAAGCTCAAGGCAGTGTACAACGAGCCTATAGCTGATTAGATATTGTCTATCACTGTATCACTGATTTAGAATCAAGATCACAACCTGCCAAGGAACTACAGATGTACATTTACCACTGGCTACAATCCGACGTGTCTACATGTTGTTTACTGATATTAAAATCGGCTGATTTCAGCATCTGAAAAACAATGCTGTGTGTCATAAAAAAAGCTTCAGTTTTCATGTTTACCTCTGTGTGACTCTCATGGAATTCCAAATGAGCCGTGGTGACCTGTGTGTGACTCACTAAGATGTGTTGCCCTTTAAGAAAGTGACAGTCTGTCTGTCGATGGTGTCGATAACCAGGGCTTGTTTTATGTTTGTGATTCATTTTACTGCTGTTTTGGGAAGTACGACTGTTCAGATAACATCACTAATTAAGTACGATTACCAGACTGTGACACTACGATAAAGTCTAACCGCATTGTGTAGCCTGTAAGGCTGTGGGCGCCAGGGTGGTGAAGAATGTGGCCCTGTCTCACTACATGTCTTATTTAATGCAGATCGCTCCTTTTACCTATTTCTTTCTTTAAAAACCATTTCCTAATTTTTCAGACAAATAACTTTTAACAACTTAATGAGTTCAAATTTGTGGCCTTTACTTTAGTTATTATGGAATCAAGAGATGCAATCCTCGCCCACAGCTCCCCTTGATATAGGTGTTACCCTAAATACACTCTGTGTTATACAGAAACACGTGGACAAAATCAAATAATCTGATGAAATAATGTAAACCTGTAACTACAATAGATCTCGTCTTGTCTTGTGACACTGTCTTTCTTGCTTGCGTTTGCATTGTCACACAACAAAAAATAGACGTGACGCTGAATAGGAGGCTAAAAAGTCCTGTGTGGTTTCTATGAAAACAAAAGCAAATGCAAAGTCAGATGAGTTTGGAAAGAGGGGCACTTGAGGGGCAAACTGACTTCTCTTTGATTTAATTTTGTCATTACTAAAACTGTCATTAACTACAGGACACACGGTCTCCTGTTGCCATGAGCTAGAGGATAATACCTAAAACAAAACCTGTCTAAACTAGAGTTAATGTTGTGGCTTTGATGAGCAGCTATCCTTTTTAATGAATGCTCATTTAAATATCCACTGAAATGGTGGGGGTGACGGGGTGAGCAAACAGAAAAAATATACCATTCACTTTGATGGGCCTCTGATCCAAGGGAGGTTCCTGACCCCTTCCACAAAAAACCTATTCATTTATCACTGTGGCACAATTAGATATGGCCATCCCAGTGAAAAGATGGCAGGGACTCCCTTTCTCTGCCCTCTCCTCCTCTCTTGCTCACGCTTTCTTTCCGCTGGCTTTTTCAGGAAGAATTATGCACTGGGAGTGTGATTTTCTTCCCCGTCCTTTTTCATTTTGGGTGTGAGAACGTCTCATTTCTTGATGGACACAAGGGAAAAAAGGGACAAAAAGACAGAAAGAGAGCAAACAGAAAAGTGACAAAGGTCTCATCGGACACGCAGGGAGAAATCAGACCTTCACGGGACAGCTCACATACGGATATTCTCTGATAAACATAATGAATCACACTGCATGAATGGAATCCTGCAGAAGTGCACTGTGTTTCACCCAGAACCATGATACTTTGTACCAATGAGGAATACACTGAAACCTTTGGCTACTTAGTGCGTGTCCAAGGGCAGAACTCCCATATGCTTCAACTCATTCACCATTGTTTTCATTTCATGGGAGGCTCACACTGATCAGTTGTATTTTATTTTGTTGGCAATTCCATTTTACGTCTGATGATCAGTAGTATATATATATATATATATACATATACATATATATACATATATATACATACATATATATATATATATATATATATATATATACACTTATATATATACATATATATGTATATCAGCCATTGCCTGCACTGATTTCTATAGATCGGCATTGGCCATAGAAAACGACTTCTATCACAGGGTCTGTGCTGGTCTGCACCTTTTCAAATATGAAGTTATGAAACACACTATTCAGGCATATTTCTATTGCATGTTTTATTGTGTTTTGGCATGTATGTGCTGTCTGTACAGGACTTATTAATGGATGCAACTGTCTTAAGATTGCAAAACAAATGTACTTGTACATGTACAAATAAAATGTCTTGAATAGGAATTGGAAATATGACAACTATGTCAAGTGACAATGTTAATTGACTAACTGGTAATCCTAGACTGTGCTGATCTGCAGGCAGAAAACACACATTCACACAGACCCGGTGCTATCCGTTTCCTCTGTAAGCAAACAGAGAATGTAAAGACACCCTGGGAGTGTTTACTTGTGTGGGTGTTTCATAATGGGAGCGCTTCTCAGGAATGTGCAACCTGAGACTAACCAATGTGTGACAGACAATACACTCAACTCATCCAAGAAGAAACCTTGTTGTTATGAGAGTAATAGCAGCCACCGCCACCAATATTTTTCTCAAACAGTCACCATTTGAATGCTGAGAGCTGCTACCTGTATTACAAAGTTCCTGTCGCATGAATGTAATGTTTGATGCTCTTTGTACATTCAGGGTCATGTTCCTTTTGTGTTTGTTGGGTTGATGAGGAGATAGTGTACATCAAGTCAAGCTGACAATTTAGTAGTATTTAATTATTATTTAAAATACAATGAGCCTCTTCCACAATGTCTGTAAATTGCCCAGAATTAATGGAAATGGTGAGGGAAGAGCTTTACATGTTGTTAAGTTCCAGTTAAAAAACATGGGGTGGATTTAAATTTGAAAAAAGTTGCAGTATCTAGTGTTGCAAATACGATATTCTAATATCATTAAAAACATTTCAGATCTTTTGAGGATTTCAAGATGCTTCAACTTCGAAGTTGACTTTGTCCTCTTTGGTGAGCCTCATCTGCATGGAACACCACAGATACAAACACATAGCTGTGGGCTAATAGCTGCTGCTCGCTGCCCACAACAGAGCTCACATCAGACCACAATATTACCAGTCTAATGGCATGCAAAAGATCAGCCACAAAATTCAAACACACAGATGTGGGCCAGAGGGTTGAGGTCCCAGAGGAAATGAGACACGCAGCTACTGTCACTCTGTGGTAACAGGGATGGAGGAGCTTATATCCAGCAGCGAGACAGGGGGTGAGGAGGATGGAGGGAGAGGGAGGGAGAGGAGAGGAGACAATATGGAAACGCTGAGCAACAACAGGTGTCTCGGTTATTTCTCTGACCTGTGAGCTGCCCTCACCGTCTGCTCGATCAGTTACTATGGAAACATTTCAGGGAGGGTCATGAGCAGAGTCATGTCACGACCAGGCTGATGATGTAAATTGTATATGGTGTTTGATGTAGGACAAAATGTATCTCCACTGAACTGGATCTGACACAGACAGATTAGTAACATATGACTAGAATGCTGTCAGGATACCTTTAGTGCTGTCAGTACTGTAACATATAATATGTTATACACATATTACTATACTACTCCTGTGCACATGTTAGGCATTAAGCATATTAGGCAAGCCATGGGGATACAAGGAGACCATGCGCAGCATGGAGAATGGGGAAAAAAGTTAAAAGAGAAAGTGAAAAGATTGGTGGTGCGCTATTTCTTCACAAGCCTGACTGGATTAAATTATGTACACAGAGGATTGATTTGCTTTTATTTCGGTAACTGTGTTAATGAACCACAAATTCAGGGTGTAACTCGGTCTGATTCTGATACTGAACTTCAGCTATTTGTTTACAATGCACTGGGCAGAATTGCAAGAAAAATAGCTGATTGTTGAGTTTAAACCGTGGTTTGTTGAAATATTCTTTGTTCTACTCTCATCGGATAAGCACCAGCAGACACACTTGTTTTATACAGATGACCAGAGGCAATCTTTCCAACTCTGAGGCACTCTGCCGATATTGACATGTGTTTATTATCTGACTCTGTTTTAGGCTTTATTCCCCTTTTTAGGGGAATAAAGCCTTTTCAGCATAGGAAGTTGTTGCCAGTATTGGACTAGGAATCATTCCAGCAAAGGAACTCTATGCAGAATAGGTGTAATGGAACAACCAGTAAGAGCACAAACGACTGCTCTATGACGCAGCGATCAAAAATGCCAACAAATCCTACCAACTGCACTTATGTACAACACTGACTTTGTCTTTGAGATCGCTTAAACACAGCCTGCGGGATAATTCGGCCATTTGATAAATCTGAATTGATCTTCAGGGTAATGGAGCATTTCATAAATATTAAAATACCTTTCAACTGACTGACTGTGCCATGCCGAAGAGGAAAGGCCAAAATACATAATATATCAAAAGTGACTACATGATTTTTTTTCCATGAAACCCTCCCAAGCTTTGTGATGCAGTCTGACCCATTCCTATTTCTCTTGAAAACTGCTGTACTCCAGGTGTGGGACTGCCACACTGTGGCACCCTTTCAAGCAAGAGAGCAAATAATCAGATGCTGGCAAATTTACGTAGAGTTGTCGTTCACACTGACAAGAGATTTAGATAGCAGTCTGCCATGGCTCATGCCTCTTAAGTGCTACAGCATGCTGTAAACTACAATCAAGCTTTGCTTTTTGTTTGTTTTGTGAATTAAGAGAGTCTGCACAAGTCCTATCTAAACATTTTCTGTAACAGAAAAGCTGCACACAGACTCTTTCTGTTCTTAAGGTTTATACTTATTTATTAATTATATGGGAGAACCCAGGAAAGCTACACAGCGGGGTGAATCGTCTAATGCAGAGTTTATCCTCATAAAAATACACTGCTGCTGTAGATTAAAAGTGCACTTTATATCACGGGATTATTTCTGGAAAACTTCTTGGTACCGGTTCTAAGTCAAGATGTCATTCCAGATCAACCTTGAAATGAACATTATTATTTTATAATATGATATAAAATAAATTACTTGAGGAGGGAATAGATAACATATGTGTCTAATGGCTCCAGTTTAGTCACTGTTGTAAGGATGCAGCAGTAGGAAGTTGTGGGTAGGACACAGGTACTTTTCCTCAAAGCCAGTGCTGTGTTGTGTCATTAAAAACAGTGGTGTTAACAATCTTATAGAAATCTAGAACAAAGTAAAAAAAAAAAGAAGCACTTTCTTGGTGTTAACACCATAATGACAAGTATAAGGAACATTTCTACTTTAGTCATAAGCATATACATACAGTATATCCGTCAAACGTCTCCAGACAACTCAGTTTGCTTGCTGTCTGTTCCATTAAAGCTCCTACATGTTTGTTTCCCTGTCCTTGGCTGCCTGCTCCATTATTACCACTGCCACTGAAGCAAAGAGCGGCTCCACCACTTTCACAAAGCTGTCTCCAATCATGTTTCACGGCCCTCACTGAGGGATAAAGCATCGGGGCAGCGCAGAGCCACTCAGAGGCTAGTGTCCACATAAAACTTCATTTAAATTGCTCTTTTAATTGATCTATTCAGTTATGCTGAATCTGCCAGGCAGCTATTAAAGGCAGAGTAGACTTAAGTCACAGTGCTGATTTTCTAGAAAACATTAAAAGAAGTCAGCATGTCAACAGCCGTAAGTCACATTCATGACTTTCTAATGTCGTGATGCAGTTAGTGATATGTTCACACAGTACTTAGTGTATTGATACGTCACAGTCTCGCTAGTATTTAATTAAAGGGATAGTTCAAGGTTTTTTTTTTTATTTTTATTTTTAAGTGTGGTTGCTTGAGGTAGTGACACATTGTCAGCCCTGACTGTGCTGTGCACAACCCCTGCACCTGGAGCCTATAACAGCTACAGTAGTTTCAGCTACAATATAGCAGTGTTTTCTTTTAATGAACACATAACCTGAGTGTAAAATTAAATTATTATTAAAACAATCCAGTGACGACAACTGCAAAAACAAGGTGCCTCTAAAATCTAATATATGTTGCAATGTAATTTCTTCAATGGTAATTTAACAAGGTTTAGGTTTGATTATACTTTAACGAAGTTAAGGCTTGATTATACTGTGTATACATTGATGCATTGTACAAACAAACCTTCAGACACAAAAAACATATTTTTCTTTTGAATGTTTTACTCCAGATGCTGGAAATGTTTGATGTGTGCCTGCTGTTTTCATTCAGCCTTCTACAAAATTATTCTAAAAAACACAGTACTAGAAAAATGTGTAAATGTGCTTGATTATATTCCAACACCGACATGGACATATGTTAGCGAGCAGAGAAGCTATGGAAGCAGGATGCAGGGCTTTCAGCAGGGGAAATTCCACCATATACACCTCACTGCTCTCGGAGGACCACCTCTAACACACACACACACAAGCAGTTACCATATGGCTCCTCAGTGTGACTGAATGGTACTATGCAGTCAATCTGCATAATCACAACAAAGCAGCCGTTTTGTGAGTGTGTGTGTGTGCGTGTCTGCATGTGCCAAGAGAGCAACACATCAGTCAAGTCAGTCAAAGCACTCGCACACATTCAAGCACGCACACATATACATACTTCTATTCAAAAGGAGGGGGCTGTGGTAACTTCAGAGGGTTTTTTTTTTCACAAAAGAGGGGGTTGGGTGGAAGGTTGCAGAGGGGGAGTCAGATTTCTTTAAAAAAGACTTGAAAACAGAGAGAGCGAGAGAAAGAGAGGGAGAAATCTCAGGGAAATTCTTCAGTCCGTCTCAGTCATTTATCATTCTCTCTCTTCTCTCTTTTAGACAGTAAAATGCTGCTCACTTTTCTGCTGTTTGGCAGAAGGCTACCTTACACTTGTGTACTCACTCATGCACTAAACCGTCTCAAGTATAGATACAATCCGAACAGCAAGTATAGTATGTATGCATGTGCAAACCACTAATGAATTGTGTGCTATACATACAATTGCCCACACTCACACTAAGTGCACAATTAGACAACATTGTTTGACATCTCATTATCGCACCAACTCCTGTGCTAATCGGAACGCAACAGACACATCTCATAATGCTATGTTTACTGACTTTTACAGAGAATAAATCAACTATAAACAGTATTTTTGATTTAATGTCTAAGAGTATCACACATCTGTACAAATAGCTACTATTTGTCAGTAATGGTTTAAACCGGGCATGTTATTTAAGACACATGCAGTGTTTCAGGTTTCACCTTTTTTTCTAAATGTGTGCATTTGATGTTTCTGCTCATTCAATGGTAACTCAGCTGGGCTCTGTTTACTGACTGCTAATTCTGCCACAGGAGGCTTTTGACTAATAACAGTGGATTCTCCAATTGGCTGTACAACTACACCTGCTACTTCAGCACTGGCTCAGAACTGCCTACGTTGCAACGAAACTAGAAAAAAAAAGAAAGACACTTAAAGAGAGTCAAACAATAAACGGTAAAGCAGGAGAGTTCCAGAGATGTAAGATTGCCTTGAGTCATCTGTAGTGTATGAAACAAGTGTGTCTGTCCATGCAACTCTGATCAGAGGAGCTCAGTACAGAGAGTTGTAGCCACAAAACATTCAAATTTTAACAACCTGCAGAAACGTGATGCTCAGCATTAAACTTCTATTCAAGCAATCCTGCCAAATGCCGCTTTAAAGGTTTGGGTTGTAATATGGCAGATCTGACCCAATAACCACTTCAAACTCAATTCAAAAATGTACTTGACCATATTTGAAAATTAAAATTCATTAAATACTAGACGCCATGTCTTTAGTTATCGATCAGCAAAATGTTCTTCATCTATTAAGCACTATGGACACATTTTTAAGTACACACATTTATGGTGGATGTCCACTTCTATAAACTGACTAATAAATAGGGCTGAACAAACGTATTTTCATTATCAATTAATCTGTTGATTATTTTCTTGATAATTTAAGTAATCAAAAATGTTAAGAAATGCTGATCAGTGCTCCCCAAACCTTGAAATGATGATGTTCTCAAATGTCCACAAACAGTTTTAATGTTTTCTTTGTGATAGGGAGGAAAATATTCACATTTAAGAATCTGAAATATCCAGTTACCGTTCTGATTTTATATATATACATATACACATATATATATATATATATATATATATATATTTATTTTTTAAAAGACAAACCGATTAATCAACTATCAAAATAGTTGACAATTAATTTTGATTAATTATTGAATAACTTGCAGCACTACAAATGAAAACTAAAATATACTGAACATATCATTGCTCGTATTTCTTAATGGTGTGAAGTTAAATACTAATTTTGGTAATGGAAATGATAGAAAAACATACACATACAAGATCAAAGCTTTAATGAACTGCAGCTGCCCTGCAGTGTAAACACTGTTCTGTCTCTAAAGTATAATCAACCTTAGTCTTTATGTTTGACAAACCTAAATCAGTCTGCCTACACACACACACACACACACCGAGAGAGAGAAGCACAGGGACGCAAGCAGACGTACAATGGAAATGTCTTCACACCCAGCAGCAATTTCTTTTCAACAGGATAAAAACAAGGCTGAAATGTGAAAAAAAAAGCCCTTTGAGGTGGGTCCTTTCACCCTGACAGAGAGAGAGACAGAGGGAGGGAGCGAGGGAGAGAAGGAGGAAAGGAGCAGCCACCCCTTTTCAATTGGTAAGCATTCAGCCAGAAAGCTCAGGCATTCACTATTTTGGTCTAGTCTTCCCTCTTCCCTCCCTCAGCTGCTGTGAAAATATGCTAACGCCAGAAAACTTGTCCACTTCTGCAGATGCAGCTACAATGACCAAATCACAAAGACTGCAGTAATAAACAAGTGAGCAAAACAAGTGTTGGTAACAATCAGGAAGTGGAGTAAACAAAAAAATACAGGGAAGAAAAGAGTATGAGACGATCAAAGAGTTATGGTGATGTCGAACAAAACTGAGTGTGAGACCCTGAGAGTGTGAAGGAGAATAGAGAACACCTGCTTTAAAGCAGCTATAGAAGTCTTGGTGAGAGGGGGAAGGGCAACAGGAATAACAACCACCCCCCAAACCATGCCTCACTTTGTTGTCCTCAGCTTCTGAGACTGGGGTGTGGAGTCCTCCCGTGATCTAAACCAGACTTGTCAATGTGACTGCTACCGTTTTCTTTACTGAGGCACGTTGTGTATGTAGAAAAATATCCACACAAAGGGTGAAAACATGCGCAGTGTTTTGTGAGCGTTTTTTTATTATTATTCTTACGGTTTTTGAGAATACCAAGTAGAGAAAAGCAGTGCACAAGAGTTTTTAATCCTGCGTGGAGGTTTCAAAGCGAAGGGAGTCTGCTGGCACACTGAATTGTACCATATGTCATCTAGTGTGAACTTGGCTATACAAAAAAGTGCAGCGTAAATGACCACCAATAGAACTGAATTTTTGGATGGTAGGAAGATGTGAAATTGTGCTCAACATGCTATAAAACTAGCAGCATGCTGAACCAGCAACTGCCTACTAACAAATAGGTGTATCACCAAAGGGAAAGTATTCCCTTTTAGCCAAGGGCCAAGTGGCTGCCGGTTCTCAATAAGTAAAACTCCAACCTGAGAAAACACGGACATCATCTGCTCTCATGTGAAATGAGACCCAACAGATTCTTGGCTAATAAAAACATCCAAAGTACTATGACGTGTGGGACCAGGTTTATAATGAACCAGTGGACTCACTGTCCTGAACACAGGTCAGTGTACTGACTGCACACAGCTCGACAATGAACAGTGTTTCCTATTAATGATCTGGACTGTGACAGCCCACCATAGTCTAATTTGCCACGCCAGAGTTTTATATGAAACCAAGGCCATTTTCAAAGTTCCTGTAATAAGAGATCATAACTTTGAGTTTTGTTTTTTTGCGGCACTGCAGATGCATTGACTATGCTGCTGTGTGCTGAGGCATGCTGATGCAATCATCCATAAAGTGCGGTATGCGGAGACAAACAGCTGATTACCACTCACCCATGCATGCATTGTTGGGTTAATGTTTACTTGCACACACATGCATGCATGCAGCTGCAAACACTGCGATGGAAACAATATCCTGCTTCCAGTGACGTCAGAGCACAGGGTTCTGTACAACAGGTCAGACCAGCCCAGTGCAGACTGTACCAAATTGGAGCAGACAGGTCAGATCACGTTTGATCAGCAGAGACTAGATCAGGCGACAACAATATAAGACGACGGTAGGAAATCTTTGGCAGAGCTGAGAAGAACCTGGTGAAAATAAACAGACAATTGATTTTGCCGAGTCGTACCTCTATCTTGTCCGTTTTAGCATCTCCCCAATAAAGCTTTCCTTCTGCATAATCCAGTGCCAGTCCGTTGGGCCAGCCCAGAGAGCTGTTGATCAAAACCAGCCGGTCTGTTCCATCCAGGTTGGCTCGCTCGATCTTGGGATTCTCACCCCAGTCTGTCCAGTACATGTAACTGAGAGAGACAACAAAGGGAAATTCTATACTCTTGTTTGGAAGGGGAACAAATAGAATATAATTTATCTAAACCGTATTTACTGCTGTTTAATCAGTGAGCTGACGTGTTGTTGAAAAGACCTTAAATGTCCCTTCTAGGGTGTCAGCTTTAGTGCTGAGATCCAGGATTAGTCTCTAAAACTGATTCATCATTCATATGTTGTGTTTACTGACTGACATGAACATCCAAATGCCCTCAAGTTTGGTTGATATATTTCGTCAAAGTATGGAGTGTCATATGTAACTCTTGTACCTACCCATTAACAGGATCCAGGACAATGGCTCTGGGTTCATTCAAGTCCTCAGAAATCAAGATTTTCCGGGAGGTTCCATTCAGCCTCGTAACCTGAAACAGTACATGACACAATTTAGTTTTAAAACACAACTTTCACCAAAATTCACAGGTCTACGTGGTTTTTATAACATAAAACCATGGATATATCTTTCAAATCAGTCCCTTGTTCAAACTAATGTATGTTGCATATCATACTGTCATGCTGGAAGAGGTGCCCGCTTTATTGAATAGACTGCCAAAATAATAATGATCACGTTTACATTACTACTGATCAGAGCCGCAGCCAATAAAAAAAAACATGTCCCTTGCAGTTATTTGATCTTCTTTCTCACTTACAATAAAAACAGTAGAATATTCATAAATCAGATGTACCTCAATGCGGTCAGTGCCAGTATCAGTCCAGTACAGGTTCCTGGCCACCCAGTCCACAGCAATGCCATCAGGGTGATTGATCTCTGAGGTGGCCAGCACCATGGCATTACTGCCATCAATGTGGGATCGCCGAATGGCACGCACCTCATCATCTGTCCAATAGACATAACCCTCAACCGGGTCATAGTCTATGGCAATGGCATGGCGAATGTCATCAACCTGCATAAATAAGGTAAAATGATTTTAAAAAAATTATGAATATATGAGCTTGCACAATTAAATTACTAACAGGTTTGTGAATGTCAGTGTTTACCTGTAGCACAATGTCAGTGAAATCTGGCAGGTCCAGTGAGATTCTCCTCAGGTCAGTCCGTCTTGCCAGCAGCAAGACTTGCTCTGCTCCTAAATAAACCGACAGAGACAGCATGCACAGAATGAGACACAATGAACAATGAAGTAACGTATTGGTTGTTTACTCAAAAAACGCAATTGGATTTTTACAAAAAATAGCATTTCAGTGCAAACAAAAAAAACGCTGTGAGGATGTGAAGTCAATATGGTAAAAACTTAATTAACAATTTAACCCATGGGAGTTGGTGTTGGTCCATTGCTGCCTCCTCAAGTAAGTTTAAAAGGGGTTTACATGACTTTGGTGTTTGAAATCCTTTGTTCAGATTTACCTAAGTGACACAAATTTATCAAGCGAGGCAGCAGACAACCAGCCCCTATGTCCACAAAAGCAAAAAAAATTTAAAAAAATGTTTTCACAAAAAGTGCATTATAAATAAAATGTATGATCATTATTATTATTATTATTACAAATGCTGATTTTCTCTATTGACACTGGTGCCCCACACCAATTGAATGGTTTACAAAGCAACACAAACTTCAGTTTCTAATCCAAAAACACTGTCTCACTATACATTTAAAGTCCAAACATATTCTTAAAGTATCGTAGACAGCCTACATTTTATTAGGCAAGCCTTTTGTTAAATAGCTAATATAAATTTTGCCTGGTATCCCTGCTGGCAGTCATGTTTTCAGTGAGAGCGGGACTCTGTGTCTCAGAACACGGCACAGAGTCAGTGTTGACTATATGTCAGTGCTTCATATGACTACAAACCTGAGGGACCTCTCTATAGTGGACAGCATTTCATTGGATAAAATGTTAATACCAGGTAAATCTAACACAGAGACACAATAATTTGACAAATCTTCAGGAATACAGCAAAAAAGCCTGGACTACTACAAACCTATAGCAGCCCATCACACATACTGCATCCAAGACTCCTCTGCAGCTCAGTCAGCACCATTAAAAACTTGACGAAAAGCAGATATTTTCCCCCATTGGGAAAATGTTTCTTTTCTCCAAAGCTTGTGTCTTTAAAGAATAGATATCAAGGCAACATCGCGCAGATCCAAGTCTGAGTACTTGGTATTAGAGCCAAACCCCACAGTCCAATATTAACCTCTCTGTGGTGAAGAAGATTTCAAGGTTGAGCCAAATTCAACTATAATCACTTTTCGTCTCTCCCTCTTGGTCTAACCAGTCTGGAAACAAAGGGCTCTGTTGGCCCAAGGGATCCTTCACTGTGTTTGCCTGTTGGTTCAGATTTAACAGAAGCCAAACTCACCTCATGGGAGACAATTAACTGTTTTTTCTTTGTCTTTCACACCTCTGACTCTTAAGAGCTCACATTTATGGCAGCTCAAGTCTCTCTCTCTCTCTCTCCCTCCCTCCCATTCTATTCCCCTATCAGCCTCATCTTTCTTCTCATCTCCGTCTCCCATATCAGATCAATTCATCCGAATCATAAGACAGACCCATAACTGCACAGCAGAAATAATACTGGCATTTCAAATAGGTCCATCAACATGTATGGATTATAAAAACCTACAACGAATAGTAAACACAATATGTTGGAAAAAGTACAACCAATCAAAATCCGGCATCTATTAGCCTCAGTAACAATGAGATTGGACATCGAGTGGTACACCATTGTTAACTAAATAGTTGTGGCAAGGAGGATAAATGAAGGGAAAGAATGAAAAGGATGGAGAGAAAGCATCTGTGATTCCACTCTTCTCATCGCTTGACTTCATTCTGGGACACTTAAAGACTCCTGACAGTCTCACACACTCACTCTCACACACACACACACACACACACACACACACACACACACTCTGCTGCCAGCACAATAACAAACGCCTTCAATTTAACCAGCCAAGCAAAACAAATTAGAAGCACGGACACAAAGACACACACACACACACACTTACTTGCCTTACATTTGTGGCGAGGACATTGGCATAGTGTTTCTTGGCCTAAAATATCGTAGATAAATGTCTAACCCAACCTAAACCAAACTAACACCTAATCTGAAAACTAAATACACACAATAACCTCACAGGAAAGGTTTTACACACTTACACACAAATGCAAATACACACACACAGCACACACTCACATAGCCGGCTGACACAATAGAGCACTGTTGTTTTTATTGTCAACAGTGGCAGAGTGATTGTTGGCATGCTTCATTCAAATTTAATACATTCACATTAACACAGCCTAACAATCAGACGCACTCTAACAGTGTTGTGTTTTTGCTGAATAAGACTCTATTGTTTCGGCACCGTGGGAATCAACATGGCGGCTGATTCGTTGGAGTCCCACTCTGGTAGTAGAGTGGGCAGATTCAGAGCTGATAGACTGGTCTGCACTGCATCACAAAAGACACGCAGGGACAATAATAATGGAGGTCTGCAACAGGACTGACCAGATCTGATTGTAGTTTGTCGAGTGGGTGATTATCTGTTCAAAAGTTAATAAAAATATAAGTATATTTTCTAGATTTTTGAAAACTAGAAAACTATATTTACACCTGTCAACAGTCTGTGAGAAGACAGAGGCAATCTAATTATTGCAGCAATCTGACAAGTGTCAGAACAACTGTTACCTCAAGATTATATTTCATGTCTCCATAATGGAGGAGCCTCTTCAGGACCCCCAACTGTCCATCTATTCATCCACCCCTCCTTACAGAAACTCTTCTAGTAAAACTATGACCTTTAGTATAAGACATGTATCCATGACTACAGTGGTAGGACAACTTCTCTGTTGCATTTTTTTAATATTTCCAGGATGCGTTTTAGTTTTTTCTCAAATGTCACCAGGGGTTTACTCTTTGTGGGAACTGTTGAGTTTCTCTGTCCTATTGTAAGGCGTTCAACGTTCTATGTAAAGTGACATTTAAGATAATTGTAGCTTTTAGCGGAATCAGAGTGGCTGTTACTACATTTCACATTAAAACAATCCATCTCCATCATCCTGTTTCACGACATACATGCTGTACATGAGGTCCGTACCTGGTTTGCAAGTCTTTCCATCTGGGTTTAGCTGGACACCAGTGGGACAGGCACAGCTGTAGAAAGGGTTGACTGGAGAGAGTAGGCAGAGATGACTGCAGCCTCCGTTATTGTCACTGCAGGGAGTCTGGACTATAACGACATTAAAAAAAAAAGACCAGGCGAAGGGAAAGAAAGAGAGGGGGAGAAAAAATATGATTAGCACCTCCAAACAGGAAGTCAACTTACCAAAACAGAGGCCATGGCAACAACACACGAAGATGTACACATATAGTTTATATAATTATTAATCATTACTGATCAATGACAATATTCAGGTCCCTTCCAGATTATATTTAGCTGGAAAATTGATGTCAATCTCGGATAACTCTGATATCACATATGTATTAAACTTTACAGAAATGAAGCAGCCCACTTACAGTAAGGTTGTCGATAGGTCTCCAGAACCTGGATGTCCATAGGAGAGTAAATCCCACTGAGTATCTCTCTGGTTTTGTCTCCACTGTTTTTGTTACAGGCATGGATGGAGCGGGTTTGCCAGTCAGTCCAGTATAATGTGTCCTCAGACAGTGTCAGTGCAAAAGGATGCGTGAGGGTGCCCTCCACCACCGTTTCACTGCAGGACAAAAAAAACATCTTCTTTTAGAATGAGATGAAATTTTGTATTATAGTATCCTATGGCTATGGATATGAATTTTAAAAACGTTCTCTAACAATTTGAAGAACACAACAACTGTGTGATTGAATGCAATATATTGGGAACAAGAGATTGAATCATGTGCCGTCTTACCCTGCCAGGAATAAGCCATTTTATTGTGATAAGGTTTATGGTCATATTGTCCTGCCCAAGCAAGTAGCTTTCCACAATTTTAAAGTTTCCATCTTATCCCAAAAAACAAACTTGCAAAAAAATTGCACTTGAGTTTGCAAGAGTGGCAAAAGTGCAAAAGTGCATAACATCATGACATTACATTGTAACTTCATGCCAAAGCTGGCATCAAAATTGCACATTCCTGCCTAAATCCAACCTCAGTCTATGGGTATTGCCAGTAGCAGTGCTAGTGAGCATTGGTCACAAATACCAAAATAACTTTTTGGAAAATGTTTCTGTTCTAAACCCTGCAAAAAAACGTTGCACCCCTGAAAAAAAAAACCCACAGCATAAAACTGTGTTGAATTTTACACGGTGCAAAAGTCATATTTTGGTCAGAAACAAAAAAGTACTGAAATTTGATACCAAGCCTGACACCCACCTCAGCACATGCAGGTTCACTTGGAGGTAGGCACAAAACACACAAAAGCAAAGAAATGGAAAATAACATAGCAACTACTGCTGACTGTGCTGAAACAAATCCCAAAGCCTTATACTTTAGTGCTGCTGTTGACTCCTTCAGCTGAAACGTTCATTTAACAGAAGAAATAAGCAAGACAACGTGAGCAAAATACAGAAGATTTTGCCTAATAAACAATAAAAATATGAAACGGTGTAAAAGTTATTTGTCCAACTTGAGAAAATGTTTTTGGGAAAAGGGTGGATTAAAAAAAACGATTCTGACAATGTGGCCTAACAGAGACCGAAAAAGAACGGTTAAAAAAAACATTAGGAATGCTCCACTAGGGACCATTAATACCTAGACCACATTCCATGGCAAACGTGATCAGTAGTTTTTATGTCAACAACACATGCAGATGTTTTATATAAGACTTTCTTTTTAAAATCACATATTGGAAGATTCTGTAGCCTCAGCGAAGCTATGCTCTCTGTCCTCTAAGCCAAACAACTACATAAAGCATGTCGGTTAAAGAAGTGTGTGTGTGTGTGTGTGCGTGTGCGTGTGTGAGAGAGAGAGAGTAAGTCTTAGGTTTGATCAGGGGTGAGCACCTTTTTTTTTTCTTTTAAAAATCAATTACAGGAAAATGTACTCACACAAACGCACATAGGCAGAGGATCAAAGAGGCCTGTATTTAGAATATCAACACAGTAGAAGCTGGCTTTCATCAATCATCATATTTAGTCCTGTGTATGTGTGTGTGTGTGCGCGCTGTAAAAGCAGAGGTGCCTGCCAGCAGTGGTTAAAGGAAAAAAAGAAAGAACACATTTAAACAACTCCAGATTTCAAAGCTCTGTTCAGCTTTTGAGTGTGTGTGCAAAAATTTATTAGCAAGCAGGCAAATTATTCCATTTTTGAAGCTTTTGACTACATTCAAATGAAAGACGCCTTCTTAGATCCAATACATGTCTCTCCTATGACTTTATGAGTACAACACAAACTGAAATAACTTTACCTTGTATTTTGGTCAGATTGTTATCTTTTAATAAACATTTGGAATGAATGGCAAAAAGCAGGTTCCCACGTGTGGGTCACTCACTTGAAATATGAATGATTTTCCACATTTAGGTTTATTCCAATAACGGGATTTCCCCATGATCAACTTATTGTGAGTGCTTTTTATCACAATGCACAGTCACATATATCATCCCATGCCAGGTCATCTCTTCCTACTAACTGAGCTGCACCACAGGGACAGGGTTTTGGATTTTAGCACACCTTTTCACCTTGGTGTAAAAACTATAGTGTAGGTAATTAGACTGCAATTGTGGTAACCTCTGGCTCTTTATATTGTGTGGACTGGTTATAAAATGAGCTAAAATGTGAATAAAGAGGGGCAAAATGTGAAAGGTTTCATCCATTTCACACGCCATTGGGCCATTATTGATGCTCCATCAGTACTTGTGGTGCTCCCCAAGGCTCGATCCTGGGTCCCTGTTGGTTTTGTTTTTCCTCACACATTCATTTATTTCTTGGGAGTTTACTGATAGAAGTATTTGGCTTTGGCAAAGCCTGCCTTCAGACTTGCACTGTAGACAGACCTCTAAGAAAATGATGAAGAAAGGTTGGATGGATAAAGAGAGGGAGAATGAAGAGATTTGGAGAAAGAAAGCTGCCAATCTTGAGGGGAGAGGGAATGATTGAGCTGTAGGAGATACACTGCAAGAGTGTGTGAAGCTATGTGTGTTTTGACTGGGGCCTCCATACCACAGTTGTGTTTGTATTGGACAACTCTCCCTTGCTCTTGCTTTTTTCTCAGTTTTTTTTCATTCTGTCCGTATAGTTAGTTTTCTCTTCTTCTCCTCCCTTTCTCCACTGTTGGAAATAATCTAAACAGAGTGAAAACGCAAAGGCGTTCTACCTTTTCATACTTTAAGAGTGATGGGTGCTAATTTATTTAGCAGTTTATTTAATTTCTATCTTGTAGCAGCATGTAAGTAGTATGACACTATACATCATAATTATTGGGATTAGTGTGGCAAATCTCAATATGCTGCCACTATATTCTGTACATAAAAATGGACTTGGTCTGCCTGTCCAGTCATCTGATATACAGTAGTTATCGTCCAATTCAATCCGAGTCAAATACAACATAAAGCCCAGCATGAATTGGGACATGGTCACTGTGTGAGCTATTACTATCCAATAGGTGTCTGGTTATAGGTGTTAGATGGACAACCCCCACCTTTCCAAATATGGTCTCTTCGGGTTTAAAAAAACAACAACATGGAGCTGACCAAAATACAAAACCCGAGGCTTCACAACACTAGTTCATAAACCAACAGATTACATTATGCTGGGTTGATACTTGGCCACCACACTGGTGACCATAGAACAAAAACAGCACATGAGAGCATTTTTATGATGTTGGATGTCTCCCAAAAACGTGAAACGAATGATTCTTTGAACACACACGCGCGCACAAACACACACACACACACACAATACACCATAATCAGATCAACATCCAGAAGACCAGAAAACAAAGTGAGTAGAAGACAGCGTGTCAGAGTGCCTTAGTATGGTACACATCATTCCAACAATAACATAACATTCACTCCCACACACAAAGATCCATACCGTGCTGATCCGTCGAGGTTGGCTCTGTGAATGAAGCTGAGTTTAGCATCTGCCCAGTACAGCTTATCTTCCAACAGGTCTATTGTCAGACCATTGGGCCAGTAAATGTCCTGGTTTACGATCACTTTCCTGTTAGAGACAGAGACACAGATTGAAAAGACCATTTACATATAATTTTCATCTTTGAAGAACCAGTTTTTATTTAATTTTTTCATTTACTGACATTCAGTGACAAACATTAGCATGTACATCAGTGTCAATAGGTGTTTACAGTAAGTTCACCTGAATGTCATTTTTTCAGGGGAAAAAAACCAAACATAACTTGGGAGTGTAAACAAATATTTGTCTCTTTTTGGCCATTCTTCAGACATAAGACATTTACTGTCCATTGGCAGGCAACATCCAAAAATGTCTGTATGTAATCCTTTCCAGTAATTTTGAATAACCTGACAGTGCCCAAAAACATGATAATGATTTGCATTTGTATTTCTTCATTTTCTTCAGCACACAGCGGAGTTACCTTCATAGTGAGATTTCTGGGAAGGTGTAATCAAATATCTTATCAGGCTCTTCCAGACAAACTCCCGCCAAGTTTATGAGCTGCTAGATTTCCATTGGTATGACCATATTGCTGCCCACTCTTCCTCCGATATATTTATTGCTCCTTCCATTTCCCATTTTGTTTTAACAGATACAAGTGTGATTTCGAATTTCTGTGAATTTCCTCTATCTTTATATGAAGCATATTTGCTTTCAAACTAGTCTAATAACAGTTAGACTTGATTCTGCTACTCATTTTACCTGGTCATTAGCAAAATGTCTCATTTGCAAGTAGCGATAAAAGTGTTGTGTTTCTAGTAAATATTTCTCCTCAAGCATCCTGAAACTATGTAGTGTACCTTCCTTCATGATTATACATAAAGCAATTGCTACTGACACCTTATACACCTGAATGCAAAGGGAATATAAATGGCAGCCTGTATATAGATGCACTACCTGTTGCTGCCATCCATGCCAGCACGCTCTATCCTGGGCTCCTCCCCCCAGTCAGTCCAGTACATGTAGCTGAATAGAGAAAAGGGAAGGAAAAACAGTAACTCAGTTGTACAAATACAGGGAAATAAGGATGAGTTCAGTGCTTCTCAAACATATAGCATATCTAAACAGTTTATTAACATCTGGGTTGTACCAGCAATATTCTACATTTCTACATTTCTGGTGTACATGTGGTTTCATGTTTATGAGGATTAAATATTTGCCCAAATCCAAGAAAACAATCATTTGTCTTATCTTCAATGAAAACTAAATTACTCTCTACACTCTTGGTCTGCCTTGGTTGAGTTCATAGTGGAGAGCAATAAATCAACCTGTCACACAACCAATAGTTATTGGTTTGAATGCTACTTATTAAATTCTGTGGCAGTGCGCGTACGTGAGAGATAGAGCTCCAGACGCACAGTGAGTGAGTGAGTGTACCTACAGTCTGAGAATGATAGACAGATCTGCATTCCTTTGGCCACCAATGCAGAAATGACAATTACAGAGCAGCAAAGCAGAAAGAGAAATGACAGAGAGAGAAGCGAAAAGAAATTAAAGAACATATTCTATCTGTTCAATTGCTCTGGTCATATGCATATCTACTAGTTACAAAAATTAAAATGTAAAAAAAAAAAAAATACTACCAACTACCAGCACTACTTGTAGTATCAACTTGTCAAGAACAACTTGTCAATTCAAATCAACATGCTACAGCTTGTGGCCTTCATTCGCCTTATCCCCGAGGACAATTATTATTTGTACAGGTTTTCACCTTTCTCTATGCACCTGACAAATATGTGGGCTGTGCCAGAATTCTCTAATCAACTTCTAAAATGACTACATCTGATTTGACTTAATTTTTGAATTTTTTATTTGAACTGAAGTGAAGTTGGGCATCTGTTAACATGTCATTACACATTAGCTTCTTCTCCACCTGGCCCCTGCATGCATCAGCTACCTTGCAGCCCCTCAGCTTGCAGTGTGTTTTCAGGACAGATTCGTCTTTTCTCCAGGCTTCCCTGCCTGGTCTGAGCTTCAGTTACAGTATGACCGACAGATATGCCAACAACTCCAAACACAGACCCGCCCTGTGGTTATTGTAATCTATATAAATGTTAGCTTCGCATAGAAGCTGCTTCAGAAGCTGAAATGGTATTCAGTCTCTTTAAGCCTCAAACTGTTTACATTGTGATGGACCCATTAGGCTCTAGGAAAAGACAAGGAATGATTAAATGCAGTAAATGGAAAGGATTTACTGACTGGACTGAAGGAGGTCAGCCAGTGTGTAGTTTAAGTACAATGTCCTTGATAAGTAAAAAAAAATATTGGAGTGATCCCAAGAGGACCTTTGTATCCTAATTCGTTCCACTTAGACTCACATGCCTACAGTTCCATCCATACTAAAATGAGGATCCATTTTGGCCTGGTGTTCCACACATGAGTAGCTGATCCACATTCTACTCTATTCCAATATACTGTCCTACCTGGAGTGTGAATAGCTGACACATACAGGCCACACGGTTACAAATGTTTGGGCTACACATGAAGATCCACATAAGGTCTTTATGGGGTGGATGACGACATTTACATCATGTGGACCTCAGTTGACTCGTGGATGTGGAAACTATTAATTGGCCTTAAACCACATTAAAACGGGTGAAGCACAATCATAAGTCATTAGAGTGGAAAACAAACTGAGCGTTTTATGGACTGAATAACCCACAACTGTAAATCTATCATCTGAAGGCTTTGCTGATCCTACTAGCTGTGTGCGAGAGCAAAGGGAGGTCAGTGTTATGTTCAAACCACTCTGCAGAGGAGACCATCTTCTCTCTTTGCAGTATGTGTTATTATCAATACACATTGCACTGTCAGTTAAGGTATACCAGGCCAGCTAAGGTATTTTTGACATTGATCAAGTGGCATAAAGGATGGGTGGTTAAGGTGATGGTCTGCTAATCCATTGTGCTCTGCATGTGTGGGTTTGAATCCCACCCTTGTTGTCATTGAGTCTGTTATATTGGGACAGCTAGGACAGGTCAAGAGCTGTGCTGTCTCTGAGCAAGGTACCCAACACCATTAGTGCAAAAGAGCTGCCCCTGTGCCCAGTTTGTGTGTTAAATACTGGTGTGTAATAAGGATGGGTTAAATGCAGAAAAAAAATCTAATTATGTAGCACTATTTTGAAGAGTTTATGAAAATTAGAGTGGTATCTGGGCTTTCCACAAAGATAGGTAGTAGCGAGTCTATGGGGAAAAAGTACGTTTCACATAAAAAATCCCAAACTTCATATATCTTTAAGACTACATAGTCTTTAAATGAGCAGCTCTAAACAGCACAGGTTTTTTTTTTTTTCGTCCTCTGTGTTGATCATTCTCTATTTGGATCCCGAACAGCATATCCAAAAACTAAATGGAAGTATGTCTATTTACCGTTGTGCAGGGTTGAGAGCAACAGCTCTGGGCTGGTCCAAGTCCATCCAAAACAGGACTTTCCTGGAGGTTCCGTTGAGGTTGGCCACTTCAATCCGATTGGTCTCTGAGTCTGTCCAGTAAAGCTTTTTACCCAACCAGTCACATGCCAGGCCATCAGGACTGTCCAGCCCTGATACTACGACAGTCTTGCCAGTTCCCAGTGCCTCTTTAAGGGCTGCAACCACAGAACATTCACAGTGTAAAGCGGTGACAAGAGGAAGAATGCATTTACTGCTGCTCCTCATTATTCAAGGAGAATGGACACTAGGAAGACAATGTGCAGCCTTACAGTTGGATGACTGGTTCCAGTGGGTCTGTTTGATGGCCTCCTCACTGACATCGGTCCAGAATATAAGGCCCTCAGAATACAGGAAGTCCACTGCTGCTGCATCCTCCAGGTCACCGACAACAATGGCCGACTCACCCCGCACACTCTCTGCATCCACCAAACGTATGTCCCGCCGGTTGGCAAAGAGAAGGAGAGGTGAGCCTGAAGAGCAGAAGAAATTCTCAGTAAGATTCAAAACCTTTGAAACTAACCCAAAGCTGAGGGAAATCCTAAAGCTGTGGAGTCTGACAGGAAATTCACATATTACACACTTTTTATGCGGTATTGGTTGATAAAAAGTTCAACCTAAACCCCACCCCTCCAAACATTACATTTAGTAAGCAAACTTTTCATCCATACTTTATTCCACAATCAGAACACAAAATACAAAGTTAATGATTTATCTACCTCAGCAGTATTCAAATTGATTCCAATAGGTCCAGATAGAAAATAAATTCCTCATGCAAAGGTCATGTGAAAGCTAGATCTTAAGGCGCATTTCCACCGGCTCGCCTCACCACAGTGACATTTCCCACGCTGATAAGTGATAAAAGTCAAATAAATAAATGAATAATCTATGAATCGAGGATACAAAGGCAGATTGCTCTGCGTAGTTCATTCATACAGCTGTCTTGAATTAGCGACCTGTCAGCCAATCAGAAAATAGTATTCACTGTTGCTGGGCAGAATGGACACGCTCCGCTCTGGTCCGCTCAGCTCAGCCAAGTTACACTTCACTGCTGCCGTCTCACGTCCACCCGCTTCCACACAGCTGCACAGCTGGAGTCGCGAGACTAGGTTTTTTTGTGGTTCTTCTCGCACGGAAATACACTTTAAATGTTGTAAACAACAAACAAAGCAGTATTTCTACAGAGGGAATAAACAGGAGCACGCTGAGCTCGCGAGGACTCTTTCTATGATGTAGTAAAGTGAAGTACAATGTGGTATCATCACAGGATCTTTTATTCTGAAAAGTAACCAGATGTTTTGTTTTCCTACTTCCTCTCCCGGAGTGGAGTGCGAGGCTGTACTCCGGAGACGCGTGGACAGAAATCAAGCCGTGCTGAATTGTAGATAAGTTAAAACTACTTAACAATCCTAAAAAAACGTGGGTTAATCTCGAACAAATACAGAAGTCTGGTGTAAAGTCACTAGTCACTCGTGTGTGTGTGTGTGTGTGTGGTGTATAAAAAGAAGTCACCGCAGTTTCACTCAGCCGTGCAGTGATGACTCTGCCCACGTTAAGTAGGTACTTTTTGTAGTGGAGATGCAACCTAATGGTACCGTGTCGTGCCGTGCCGAGGCGAGTAGAGCCGGTGGAAATACGCCATTAGAGTGCTTTAGTTTACAAGAAGAAACAAATAAGTGTAAATTAGGTTTATCTTTTTCATAAACAATTTACTCTTGTTTTGATTAAAGATTCTGTCCATGTGAAGTTACTTGGCTATTCTTCCTCCCTCCATCTCTGCCTGTATGTGTCTCACTCACTGACTCAACCTCTCAAATTTCACTAATTTGAGAGGTTGAGTCATCATGCGGTGGTTTACAACAATCGTGACTGGTCTGAATTAACTGGACTTAACTGGTGCGTCAAATGGTAGAAACGTTCTGTCCATTCAAAGAAAAATGCTGCTTCAGAACGTGACTTTTATCATTTAAAGGTCCAGGTCCGTATAGAATGTCATCTGGGACCTGATCTGGACTGTTTTAGTGACCTTTAATGAAGGTGATTTTGACATTCAGACATCTCATCGACTAATTTTACTGTCACTAATTACTCACACCGACTGTTGTGCTGCCTGATTAACAATCAGTTCAGTGCCACTGCACACACCTCAACAGTGCCACAGTCAAGTTCGCAGCAAGTCACAGAAGTACCAAACAGGCTTTGGCAAAAACAAGAACCTGCTTGCACCAAATAAGATTGCCACTTGCTGACACAGATACAACTTCTAATATTAATGCCATCTAGCAACATTCTGCAGAGGCCACTGAAAGAGGAAAAAAAAGGCCAGAGGGATTTCCTGTAGGCACCAATATGCTATACATTAATGTTACCGTCAGTGAATGAAATGGGACGATTTACTAAAATACACATTTAAAACCTTGAGATATTGTATGCCTGTGAAGTATGTGTATGTCAGGGTCTGAATTCCATGCGTAGCTGTGTGTCTATGTGTGAGGGCAGCTTGGTAACTCAAGAGATGTTGTCCTCCCACTGTTGGAGGCCGTGGCTGTCACAGCAGCAGCTGCCACAGTGCCTCTGGGGAAGCTTGTGGTTTGGGGCTGGCAGGGCGGCAGACCTGCTACGCTGTGGTTTGGCACAACCAAGCCTACTGTAGTCCCACAGCATTGAGACACACTGCCTCTGTCAGTATGGACGCTCCCCCAACAAAAAGACATATAACATTACAATTATTTTAATGACTGAAATTAAGAACAAAAAGAATTGTGTGACAGACATCAATGTGGATGTGAACTTAGTTCATGTTGTGCACTCACAACAACTTTTATGCCTCATACTCATCCTTAACAGACGTCTTTTGTTTGTGATAAATTTGTGAATGCAAAATAGGACCAAATAGGAGAGATTCAAACACATTCTAAGAAAGTGTCTGGACTTTTACAGCCTCACGTGTAGGGCAAAAATACTAAAACAGCATATATATGATATCTGTACGGCAAGGGTTAAATTTAATGGTAATTGTGCAAACACACTTTGAGATACAACACATAATCTCGGTTTAGTGTCTGCTGTTTTCCTTCCCTAAAACCAGAAGTAACTGGTTTGTTCAACTTTCACTCAGAAGCAAAACTCACTCTTAAAGTATTTCACATTGAATCACGATAATTATTGATAAACACTGATTTGAAAACCTTGTTGTGATAACATTTTTGGCCACATCGCCCAGTCATACTCACATGGAAGGAAAGAATGAGAACTATGCAGACAGACAGAGACAAAAAAAATGTCTTAGGGTAAGTAAGTTTGAGGTGAAAGAGGCATGAGCCTGTAAAAAAGTAACAAAAAGGTAACAGAACCACTAAATTGGGAAGTATGCAGTATTTTTACCCTGATTTAACAGCTTTGGAGTGATTGTGATGGTTATACGTCTTGTTGCGGGGAGACCCTCCATACAGTCTTTTAGCGGACAACCAGCCTTCCAAGATCGGGGCCACCAGCACGAAATCCTTTATATACATACACCCTAGGTACCGTTCATAAGATCAAGGCAGCAAGAGCATTATTTTATTCGCTCTTCGTGGCAGAGCCGGCGAAAAACAAGCAAAGAAGACTGTTGGATGAAGTGAGAAATAGGAAACAACTGTCTAACTGAGCAAGGGGCCACATGCCAGTAAACATCAGACCGTCTTTTTACCGATGGTGAGAACTGAAAAAGACAGAAGCGTGCAAAACGGATGCCGACCTGCTGTTTTTGCTGTTGTACTTGTTAGGTATTTATGTGTATTTTCACATGGCTCTGAGGCTTGTGTTTGCCAGCTCCGTTGAAAACAAATGAACTTGGCCAGGAGAGGGGGAGGGAGGGGGGAGCGTCAGTGGTGAGTTTTTACGACAGTGAGGATAAAGCGGTAGACACAAGTTTCACTCAAAAACACCTCATAGGAAGAACATATCATAGCAATTACTTGTTGTGTCTTGTTGTGTTTGCACATTATACCATACATATGGCGTATTTCCACTGGCTCTACTCGCCTCGCCACAGTTTAAGTAGCATTTCCACTAGCATAGTACCTGGTACCAGGTACTATTTTTAGTACCTGCTCAGGCGAGGTTCCAAAAGCGTGCTGAGTAGGTATCATGCGATGATTGGTCAGAGTGCCGGCCACTGACTGGCCAGAGTGCCGTCACAGGAAGAGACGTCCCACACACAAATCAAGCTGAACAGTGCCGAACTGTAGATCACTTAAAACTACTTAACAATCATAAAAACGTGGGTTAATCTCCAACAACTACCAGGGAAATCTCTATATTTAACAGAGGAGTCTGTTAAAGTGGAGTGGTGTATTTAGGGACAGCGCCGGCGATCGTGAGCGGCATCACAGACCGTTGCCGCTGTAGTCTGTGGAGTAGGAGGCTGGGCTCCAGAGACGTGTGGACAGAAATCAAGCCGAACAGTGCAGAACTGTAGATCAGTTAAAACTACTTAGCAATCCTAAAAATGTGGGTTAATCTCCAACAACTACAGGAGTCTGGTGTAAAGTCACTCATAACTTGCGTTTCACTCATCCGTGCAGGGATGACTCCGTCCACGTTAAGTAGGTACTTTTTTATAGTGGAGATGCAACCTAATCGTGCCGTGCCGAGGCGAGTAGAGCCTGTGGAAATACGCCAATACTGAACCTTTGTTGTATTGCTATAGAAGAAATTTTAATTACAATATATATTGCTATTTAATTATTGTCCACCCCCAGATTCAGGGAACAGAAACACTTGAGTGCAGACAACCAAACCTAACAGTTGTGGGGGAAGGATAACAGCCTAGGTCAACATAAAGCCAGGTCCAGATTATCACAAAGCTGGAGACAAGATGGCAACTCGTAACCCAACACTTAAACAATCCAATCTAGAACATTTCAAATCTTTTTTCGTTTAGGCATACTACATTGACCACACAATATGTAAGAAGTTGACACAAAAGTCACAAATTTCCCTGGCAAATTTTCACTTCTCATACTTATTATCCTCTTTAGTACTATTTTTCCTAATTCAACAAAAAGTTTAGACACAATGTGTGAGTAAATGTGTCATCTTCACTGTGAGTAGAGAACTGGTTCCTCTAGATTACTGAGGTACGATACTGAACACCACTTTGCCCCTGATGGCAGTGTCAGTGGTGTATGAATGGAAGGGATAGATAAAAGCATTAGATACATACTGTCAGTGCTGTGTGAATGGGTCAACTGTAATGACTAGAAAAGGGTTAAAGACTAATGACTGTAACTGTGTCTCTTGGACTCAGCTCTGGGATGAGACGACTTTCAACTGTGAAAAAAAGGTTAATTTTACTATGACTGTATGAGGCTGTGCTGTGCAATCCCCTGCACTGATGGGGAGGTTCCCTCTCACTGAAAATATGGCTAATGACGGGGACGCAAGGAAAAACAGATGCTGGCTTCTGGTCTTAAATTGTACAGTGTACATTCTTAGGGGAGCTTGCATTCACACGGAGAGGAGACGCCAACCCCAGTAATGGTGTCCTGTTTACATCTAGTTACTTTGAAGTCCTTTACAGGTTACATATACCAGTGAGTGAGCAAGTACACATGACAATAGTCCTGTCACTGTAGCAACTGAATGGAACCAGGGAGAGAAAGAGACAGACAGACAGACAGACAGACGGGGGGTTCCATGGGGTTTGCATGTGTTTGTTGCAAGGAAGGAAGAGATTTTCTTTACACCTCCCCAGCTGGGACAAGAAAAATGTGTGATGAGTACAGGGAGTAAAGTTATGCAGCCTATTTGTGTGTGTGGGGGGACTCCAGAGAAATCAAGGTAGACTGCCTCAGACTTCCTCTCTTTCCACCTCTGTTCCTTCTTTCCTATACCTCCCTCAATCCTCCCTTTGCCTGTCTCTGTCTCCTCTCTCCATCCTCCACTTCTCCCACAATCCCCCTTTCGCCTTCCTCCTC